>NW_027508757.1:877500-922500 GCF_051911475.1 Siphateles boraxobius
TATTCACTTATTTTCTTATATTAATCAGATTTTTCTTGATCTATTTTTTATCCAATTATTTAAGTATTTTGCATCTGACCATGTTATATAGTCTGAATAACTCGGATTTCAGCGTCTGGACAGTCGGTTCTTGACAAATCTGTATTGTGTGCAATGGGTTCAAAAGCTCGGGCTTTCCTGCTTTCCTGGTTTTGAAATGCATGATGTGCCAATGTGATTTAAAAGCTGATGTTTGATGTGGGCGAAACATTTTTAAACTGCAGCATTAAAGCTTTGCGTGAGGATGAATCATAAAGAGCGTTGGTCTTTACTACGTACTGAGCACTTCACACTTAAGATGAGAAGTTTCAGCTCAAAACATTGTATTCTTCGCTTCCTGATCATTTGTTTGTGAACATTATCTGTGCATCACACAGTGTTTTAGTCATTTGTGAACCCCAGTACAGTACAGTAAGTGAAGCTGAAAGGTCATAGGTCAAGTACCTCTCTCTTGTCATGGTTGGTCTCAGCGGCCGCTGAAAGAGTGACTTTAGTGGCCAAATCCTTCAGTTCCTCACGCCAGCTTTCAGAAATGAGGGCTGTGGAAACACAAAGATGAATGAAGAAGAAACAGAAGCAAGAAGGGCAAGAAAACAAGCACTGATGATGTATAGGGAGACCAGGTTATTTTTCCTCTAAATAGTCTGAGATGTCGCCTGCAGGTGCACTGAAAAAAAACCCCAGAAAAAAACAAAAATTTGTTTGTAGATTTAATTTAGTAGAGTTAATTTCACAATTGATAATTATAATAAAAAAGCCAAGTAAAACTTGCATGTTTAGGATGAATTAGACATCAAATTTTAAGTAGAACAACTGAAAAACATACTCCAATAATCTGGGTTTTATTTACTTTTTTTTCAAGCCAAAATGCATGCTGGGAACTCGTGCAATATTGTTTTTAAAAAAGCTTTAATACAAAATAAATATAATAATTAGTTCTAAATCAAGCTTTGAAATCTTGACAGGGAGTTCAAGAATTTTTCTTATTTGCTCATTGAAGAGGCCATTAAGTGACTGACCTTATATATATTTTTTTTTCTTTCTTTTTTTGTAATTAAAGGTAATCATAATGGTATTCATAATGTATATTTCAATGCACTACATATTTTCATAAATAATTGTGACCAGTTAAAATGCATTATAATATTTGCAGATTACTTGTTGCATCTGAAATTGGTTATTTGTAATGTGTTTTAATGACTCAGAACTCAAACAGTTTTAGTATCACAAATGAGATGTAGAGGATTTTCAATGAATAACTTAAATGCAAGTCTGTTCCTTACACACACACACACACACACACACACACACACACACACACACACACACACCCACACATACATACACACACACACACACACACACACACACACACACACACACACACACACACACACACACACACACATACACACACACACACTTTTTTTAGCTAAACAGCCTATGGATATTCAAACTAGCATCTCTTTTTGTGCTCCCTGAATAAAGAAAGTCACGTGGGTTCAGTGCAACATGAGGGTGATTCAATTATGACAGAAATTGGCGTTTTGGATGATGTATTCCTGTAAGACACAAAAGCAGAACATAAACCCGTCCATGTTCCTGTAATACACTGGTATCTGTACCTGCCCGCGGTCCGGATCGATCCGAGCTGATCTCAGATGTGAGAAACACAGATGAACGGCTCCCGCTGACACACACTTGACTTTTAATGAGTGGATGTGGACAGAGTGGAGTGAAGCCGTACCAGTCATCATTCACCATACACACCGGCTTGCCGTTCAACCCTGAGGAAAGAAGAGACCATGTGCTTGAGATGTGGCTTAACTTTGACTTTTTTCACTCCTGGCCTGGATTCATGCGGCGTAACACACACCGAACGCCTGCTCTGTCTGCAGGATTATTCACAGGATTAAAGTCAGGTTTTAATCAGATGCTAAAGAAAATGATCACAGGTTCTTTGAGGCGGAAAGTTATCAAAGAATTCAGGTGTGATGAAGGTGCATGAAGATTTAAGATGCGTGTGTGTGTGTTGTTTTGACGCAGTTGCACATCATCATTCATCATCATGAATTTCCATGTAGAACAAATGGGATCCGAGGCCTGTTTGTGCTTGATTTCATTCTGATGTTACAGCGATCTTAATTGCATATCATGTTTCAGGCTAAATTAGAGAGTTGTTGGCAGAATAGTGAGGGTTTTCAAATACAGACCTGCACATATTGACACTCCCTCGCATTCAGTGTGAAAAACTCAGCGTGAGAATGAAAATCAGTCGCGTTTGTTCACAAGGAGGTAAAAGCATGCCTGTTTATGCAGGACTTCATCATTAAAGTCATTCAAAGAACAGATTAACATTCAGCCACTTTCCAAATTTGACGGGCGACAGGGCGTCTGAGAGATGCGGTTGCCTAATAATAAGTTACATAATAAGTCCTAAAACCACACAAAACACTTTCACTGTCAGGATTCCTGCTACTATCCACTGATTCTCGAGGGCTGTGACAGCATGATAAAGGAATAAGAAATAAACATGGATAAATCTTTTCATCAGGCATTTACCTACTGCTTTTAACACAAAATATATTTCTCCTCATCTTTATCACTCATTAGGTGTCAACACTAAAATAATGCACGGTCATCATGACAAATCTAAAAGAAAATCTGTGGAGCTTAATCATATTTTTCATATCACACATCCATTAAATGTAGTAGTCATTTTGTTTTGCTGGTGTTGCTGAACCTATAAAATGAGAAATATGATCTAAAAATCTCAGTGACTCATCCTCATTTGTTAACATGAACTAACATGAATGAATGGACACGTCCCCTACTGAGTGGACACACACCCTGCCGCTGATTGGCTCACTCTCCTCCCCCGACACGAGTGGACATGCCCCCTGCTGCTGATTGGCTCACTCTCTCTCCTCCCCCATCATGAGTGGACACGCCCCTACTGCTGATTGGCTCATTCTCTCCACTCCCCCATCATATGTGGACACGCCCCCTACTCCTGATTGGCTCACTTTCTCCTCCCCCATCATGAGTGGACATGCCCCCTACTCCTGATTGGCTCACTCTCTCCTCCCCCATCATGAGTGGACACACCCCTACTCCTGATTGGCTCTCACCCTCCACTCCCCCATCATGAGTGGGCATGCCCCCTACTCCTGATTGGCTCACTCTCTCCTCCCCCATCATGAGTGGACACGCCCCTACTCCTGATTGGTTCTCACCCTCCACTCCCCCATCATGAGTGGGCATGCCCCCTACTCCCGATTGGCTCACTATCTCCTCCCCCATCATGAGTGGACATGCCCCCTACTCCGAATTGGCTCACTCTCTCCTCCCCCATCATGAGTGGACACACCCCCTACTGCTGATTGGCTCATTCTCTCCACTCCCCCATCATGTGTGGACACACCCACTACTCCCGATTGGCTCACTATCTCCTCCCCCATCATGAGTGGACATGCCCCCTACTCCCAATTGGCTCACTCTCTCCTCCCCCATCATGAGAGGACACGCCCCTACTCCTGATTGGCTCTCACTCTCCACTCCCCCATCATGAGTGGGCATGCCCCCTACTCCCGATTGGCTCTATCTCCCCCATCATGAGTGGACACGCCCCCTACTGCTGATTGGCTCATTCTCTCCACTCCCCCATCATGTGTGGACCCGCCCACTACTCCCGACTGGCTCACTATCTCCTCCCCCATCATGTTTGGACCCGCCCACTACTCCCGACTGGCTCACTATCTCCTCCCCCATCATGTGTGGACCCGCCCACTACTCCCGACTGGCTCACTATCTCCTCCCCCATCATGAGTGGACATGCCCCCTACTCCCAATTGGCTCACTATCTCCTCCCCCATCATGAGTGGACATGCCCCCTACTCCCAATTGGCTCACTCTCTCCTCCCCTATCATGAGTGGACACGCCCCCTACTGCTGATTGGCTCACTCTCCTCCGACACGAGTGGACACGCCCCCTGGCGCTGATTGGCTCACTCTCCTCCGACACGAGTGGACACGCCCCCTTACTGCTGATTTGTTACAACTGTGTTGCTCCCTATGATCCACATTTAACAGCGTTTCTCAGAAATCGCTTACTGCAATTATGCGCATTTTCACATATGCTCCAAAAGTTGGGTGGCACTCAACAGATTACAAACACAAGCATAAACCCATTTTATGTAAAACAGGATTGACGCAAGTCTGTGTGTCCGGAGCGGCTCACCTTGCATATGCCTGACTCTGTGTGGATGAGGATTGTGTCTGGAGAAGAAGGAGTGATGGCTCAGGGTCCCGAAGCGGAGACTGCCTCTAGTGGAGGTCCTGCTCGTGCTCGCGCTCTCAAACACGGCCTCAGGACTCTTCTGCACATCTCCATTCACTTGCTCATCTGACGTCTCCATTATCTCTGCAAGGAAGAGTCCAAGGTCATGTTAAAATATTCCAAATTCTCATTCCTTTTACAGCAGCAAAATATTCACCAGTTAAACAAGCTGAATAACTGCAAAATATTCACCAGTTAAACAAGCTGAATACAACACACTGGAAAAACTGCTTTACTTGCTTCCTTTGACACAAAAGGAAATGTCATGTACTTTAACAGACGGTACTTCATCATTTTAGCTATTTAGACACCAAAAGTTATCTTAAAAATTTTAGAAGTCTTCATTCATGCATTTATTTTTAAACATGCAATGTAACTCATTTATAAGTCCAACAATGCGCTGCTCACCTCAGTTCACTGTGTTTCTTCTGATGTTTGCTGTTGTTGCTTAGAGACTCTGAACAAAGAAACCCTGAAGCTCCAATAGCAGAGCACACACACTGCTAAAACACATCGACCTACGCCTTTTTTCATTGTTTTAAGCAACTTTGATTTCTCCTGAGTTTAAGTAAATGCATTAAACTTTAATTTTGAGCTCTGAAACACACTGCGGCTTTTTAAATAGCATATAAAACATACTTTTTTATGCTATGTTATAATAAATGATGGTAACACTTTACAATAAAGTTCATAAAACATTAGTTCATGTATTAAACCAACATGAACTAACAATGAACAAGCCATTTGTTAATCTTTGTTAATATTAGTTAATAATTAAATACAACTGTTCATTGTTAGTTCACAGTGCATTAACTAGTGTAAACAAGATTTTAATAAAGTATCCGTAAATGTTGAAATTAACATTAACAAATATTAATAAATGCTATAAGTGCAGTTCATTATTAGTTAATGTTAACTAACTAATGTTAACTAACGAACATAATTGTAAAGTGCAACCGAAATGATTATTAACAAACTAAATAAATTACAAAATATTTTACATGTTGCTTTTGTTCTAGCATTTTTTTTTTTGACATTAGGATCTCTGCGAAGGCCAAAATAAAGACACAGTTAGGGAATGGTTAAAGCGGAGATTAAATATGGATTCGTTTATTCACAAATGCAAACCTGAAGAATCAATTCATGAATATAAACTAACCAACGCATGACTATTTCTGATGTATGGCAATCGTGGGCCACACTTTTGTGTGTCAATCATAAGCACTTACTCAGCGGGAGTTTTCTGCACCACATGACGTGTGTCTTACAGAATCATCGCCACAGATATTACAGGATGAACAACAACTAATACCTCTATATCCAGTTCCTCTGTGATAAATCGCCCAATGCGGACTGAATGCACACAAATCATTGAAAATGTCAAAACAGCTCATGTAACCCAAGTAATTTAAAGAAAATTGATTGATGTTTGCAATAAATTGTGTGTGTGTGTGTGTGTGTGTGTGTATATATATATATATATGGCGGAACGAGTGTGTGTGTGTGTGTGTGTGTGTGTGTGTGTGAACAAACTCACGCAGTTTATAAATATGACAATAAAAAGTAGCCAAAAAATCGGAAATTATGGCCAAATAGTCGAATTTATGTCATTAAAAAGTCGAAATTTGAATTTTATGACACAGGCCTACTAATTCATAATTTTTACTTTGCTATTAAACATAAAAATAAAAAGTCGAAATTATGACATGCTACCAAGTCAATTAGGCTAGGACCTATATAAGTCGAAATTATAGCCGAGTCACATAAGAAAAAGAAATGACGAGATTAAAAGAGTCTCTATATGTCATTATTTCGACGTTTTATCATAACTATGATTTACAAAAGCATGTTTTTTTTCTTCAAGAGGCGAAAATAAGGGTTTCAAGTCATACTTTGGCGAACGCGCACTGACGCACCCCACAGAAGCTCGGGCGCGCGCGCGCGCAGGGATTTTATTAGAGCTCACTGGACGTCACTTGATATAGGCTATGAATGTACTTTTCCCCTTCGTATGTGAATAATATAATAAAGAAAGCGAGATGTCTTCTTCCACCACAGAGATGACGGCCACAACGAAGATCACCCCTGAGGCGCTCCAGGAACTCCTGCATTACTACAACCTTTCCCGGCAGGAATTCATCGATACATACGACATCCAGCCGCTGGTTTACATCCCTGAACTCCCACCCGGAGCTAAAACCACTTTTGTGGTCGTATATGTGATTATTTTCGCGGTGGCGCTGGTTGGAAACAGTTTGGTGGTTTATATTGTGGCGCGTAAACGCGCGATGCGAACGGCGACCAACATCTTCATCTGTTCGCTGGCGGTCAGTGATCTTCTCATCACCTTCTTCTGTGTCCCGTTCACACTCCTGCAAAACATCTCCTCAGAGTGGCTGGGAGGTCAGAGAAATCATTTACAATCCATTAATCACTTTAATTACTCATTATCAAACATGGCACGACATGAAGATGGTAGTTGATGATACTAGAAGTCGATAAACACTGACAAGTAATGACATGTTAATCTTCAAATGACTGAAATTAGTTCAACATTTCATGTTATTGTTCAGTTTATGAGCTCATATTAGCCTAATTAAAATGTTTAGTGAATTACTTGTTAAAACCATGTCACAATAACAGCATTGGAGCAGGTGGCGCATATAAAACAGCATATAACCATGTACATTTCAACCTAAAATGTCGATGTTTGCGTTTGTTATTTGTGATCTACAAAACATCAGACGTTATTATAGGTGACATTTTATAATAATTTAAACGTTTGAAATTTTAACATCTAAAACTAACAATACACAATTAGTGTCGATTAATTCACAGTCAATAATTTTACATTTTTCCTCATGCAAATCAAATGATATTTTATTAATTAAGAGGTTATATGGAATATTAGTATGTTTATGTTTATTAAATCATTTGTCACTGCAGGATCATGTAAAATGAAGTACTGAATATAAAAAGGTGATTAACATGGTGAAACATGAAAAGTTAAATGTATATACAATATATGTATAAAATGTTGAAAAATGTTATGTTAAAAAAATATTACACGCATACACACACACACTCTTACTCTCACAATCTCACAGAGACTCTCTCTCACACACACACACACACACACACACACACACACACACACACACACACACACACACTTACTTTATGGTGCAAGCCACACACATGGTACTATAGTATCATCATGGTACTTTGTGGTTCTTTCTTTTAAGTGAAAACCTAAGATTTTCCCAATTTTTACATATTATATGTTCAACAATCCTGTAAATGGAGGATGTCGCTTACGAAAAAGCACCAAAGTACCATGATAATACTGTTTTTTGTGTGTGGCGTACCATGGTATATAGTATGAATGTAGTTGAATGTAAATACCATGATTTATGAATATGGCAATCATTCAAAAAACTCAAGGTATCTCTATTGGACAGCGTTTCTGTCTGGCGTCCGGCAGTGTTTTATAAAGGCAGTTTTCCTGGGGTTTAATTAAAGATACGCTTCAGGTCTGAATCGAGAGTGTGAATATGAGAAACTGAGAGCAAAGACAAACATCTCCTCTTATTTATATGATCATCACTGCATTAAAACTTCAAGAACACAATGTAAACACTGTTTAACTCATATACACACACGCATACTAATAACTTTATGCAAATAAGCAACGACATGATCCGGTGACAACCAATGGGAGCGCAGACAATGAAGTTCACTTGATCTGTGTACAGTTGTACAGGCTTTGTGCATGCTAAATTTCTGTAGTTAATAATATATTTTACATTTGTGATTTATTATTAATCTTCTCCACTTTCTCATAAAACTGTCAATCATGCAGCTTTGAATGTTTCATTCCATGCACTAAGCCAAGAGCTCAAAAGGTCATCACACCCGACCACAGCGAACAACTGCTTTCGAGTTTCTTCTCCCCCGCATTAGTTTACGTGTGAATGGAGATGAATGGAGTTGAATGGAGTTGAATTGAGGTGAATGGAGCACAAGGTCCAGTGTGACGCACCTTTAATCCTCAACACTTCTGTGTTTTGTGCTCCTCACTTGCTGAACATCACATTTCTCTGCGCGGTAAATCACTTTGTCATGTTGCAACTGCAAATATTCATAATAAACTTGTTTAAATTTCTTTAGGGATTTTTTTTAGAGACAGAGTTAAAGGATGAGATAATTTAATGTCTTTTTTTCTTCAGTCGAAAAGAAATTATGTTTTTTTGAGGAAAACATTTTTCTCCATATAGTGACTTCAATGGAGTCAAACGGGTTGAAGGTCCGAAAGTGAGTTTCAGTGCAACTTTAAAGTCTCGACACGATCCAGCCGAGGAATACGAGTCTTATCTAGACTCTTCTGCCGACATAAAGACATTTATATACTTTTTAACCACAAATGCTCATCTTGCACCAGCTCTGCAATGAGTAGGCTAATCAAGATGAAAGGTCTATAAATGTTTATTTTGTTAGAAAATGGCCGATGGTTTGTCTAGATAAGTCTCTTATCCCTCGGCTGGATCGTGTCGAGACTTTGAAGCTGCACTGAAACTCACATTTGGGCCTTCGAACTTTAAGTGCTTTAACCATCCATAAATTGTATTAAAAATATCAGTCATCTGTCGATATCAGTTGCGCACTACTATAAATTGTGCTTCAATCTTTCACGGTGTGTGTTTTCTGTTTTTGTGTGTGTTGTATGTGCAGGTGTTCTAGTATGTAAGACGGTTCCTTTTGTGCAGACCACAGCCATCGTCACCGGCATCCTCACCATGACCTGCATCGCCATCGAGAGATACCAGGGCATCGTCTATCCGCTCAAAATGAAGAGGCAGTACACGCCGAAACGAGCCTACAAAATGTTAGGTAAGGTCAAACACACACACACTCGACGGTTTACTAACTCAAATAAACATGCTCGAGAAGCCCTAAAAATCTGATTTGACTTACTTGCGCGCTTAAAGGGATAGTTCACCCAAAAATGATAATTCTGTCAGTAATTACTCTCCCTCATGTTGTTCAACCCCGTAAGACCTTCGTTCATCATACAAACAGTATTCTCGTCGCTTGATAAACTTAAGATTGAGCCACTGTAGTCACTTGGACTATTTTAACGATGTCTTGAATAACTTTTCGGGGAACAAGTGTCAATCCCTTAGAAGACTATGGAGGAGTGATCCAGCTCTCAGATTTAATCACAAATATCTTAATTTGTGTTCCGAAGATGAACGAAGGTCTTACGGGGTTGAACAACATGAGGGAGAGTAATTACTGACAGAATTTACATTTTTGGGTGAACTATCCCTTTAATACACATTCCTGGTGTTACAGTGCAACTTAAAAATAGAAGGTTTCATAAAAATGTATTAACTAACGCTTCACCACTGAAACGACTTTCACTTTCAGATGACATCACAAATCCCTCGTACTTTTAACATCACATCAGAAGGCAGCTCACAAGCCGGTGTCTCTAACAGGTCCTGTGGATCAGTCTGATGTAAATCCCATCGGTCACTGCAGGGTATCGGGATTTCTAAAGAATGGAGAACATCATTATATCCACAAACTGCTGTGCTCTCTAATGTGACGGTTTATATTCGGAGGTCTGTGGACTGATATATAAAGTTCTAAAATTAATAAAAAAGTATTCCACAAAACGTCCAAAAAACAACCCAAAATTCTCGGCCACTTCTCAGTTCCGAAAGTATTTTCCCATACATTTTTTCCATAGGTGTTTTTTTTTATAAAACACACGAACCAAACCAACCAGCTGCCAGGTGAACCACACACTCTCACACTTGAAACCGTTAACCCCGGGTCCTTCCGAACCCCGGGTCCTTCCGAACCCCGGGTCATTCCGAACCCCGGTCATTCCGAACCCCGGGTCATTCCGAACCCCGGGTCATTCCAAACCCCGGGTCATTCCGAACCCCGGGTCATTCCGAACCCCGGGTCATTCCGAACCCCGGGTCATTCCGAACCCCGGGTCATTCTAAACCCCGCGTCATTCTGAACCCCGGGTCATTCTAAACCCCGGGTCATTCTGAACCCCGGGTCATTCTGAACCCCGCGTCCTTCTGAACCCCGCGTCCTTCTGAACCCCGCGTCCTTCTGAACCCCGGGTCATTCTGAACCCCGCGTCCTTCTGAACCCCGCGTCCTTCTGAACCCCGGGTCATTCCGAACCCCGGGTCATTCTAAACCCCGGGTCATTCCTAACCCCGGGTCATTCCGAACCCCGGGTCATTCTGAACCCCGGGTCATTCCGAACCCCGGGTCCTTCTAAACCCCGGGTCATTCTGAACCCCGGGTCATTCTAAACCCCGGGTCATTCCTAACCCCGGGTCATTCCTAACCCCGGGTCATTCTGAACCCCGGGTCATTCTGAACCCCGGGTCATTCTGAACCCCGGGTAAACTGATTCCTGTGCTATTTTGATTCACTTTTCACACACGCAACACTTGATCCATTAATACTAACACTTTCTTTTCTCTCCTCTTCTAGTCTATATCTATTTTTCTTTAAAATACATATACTGCATTAGACTAAACTAAAGGCCATTCCTCACTGAGTCCGAAATTCGCGTCCGAATTTTTGCACGTTAAAAAATAAATAAAACCTCACATTATGTCAATCACGCTTGCACACTGCCTCCGAAACTTTCGTCCGTCATACAAAAAATCGTATTCCGGTTCGATTTTCTGCGTTTTTCGCATCTGTATCAAGCAGTTTGAATGGGGTTTTAACAATTCAGAGCCACCGAATCACGAAAACGATTTCGGACTCCGTGTGCAAGGGCCTTAACTCCTATTGTTAGTTTCACTGCTTCTATTGCTCTCCTCATTTGTAAGCCGCTTTGGATAAAAGCATCTGCTAAATGATTAAATGTAAATGTATCTTATACTTTACCAGATGTTAACAATTAATCCTGGGTATTGATAAGCTGATGTTTCACACTGTACATTCATAAACCCTGGATAATGTCCTCATTTGCTGCGTCACTGTTTGGACAAACGCCGCACACAATATGTTTCTGCAAAGGCTCTAAAACCGCACATCCTCATCCGTCTGTGTGACATTTTCTCCCTGAGACGCTGGAACTACTGTTTATGCAACGTTTCCGTGACTGTCCAAAGCACGTGATTATGAGGCACACGATTCTGTTTAACGGTGCAAAAGCGGAACGACGACAACCCGGGTTTAAGCGCAGAGTGAAAAGCCTTAACATGACTAGATTTGAAGCAAAAAAAGTATTTAAAAATTGGAAGAAAGTACAAGACCAAACTTGACCGCTTTAATGAAAGAAAGAACTACAATGTCATGAAGCATTGAGAATCTTAATTAAGAGATTTTCTTCGCAGAATCATGGGTAATGTAGTTTTTCCACCAGGAATTCAACCGTTAAAGATGATTAATTAATAAATTACAATAATAACTAAATACCATCAATTCACAGTAGGCCTGTTATCTTTAAAAAGCAATTCCCCAATGGAGAAAATAACAGCATAAAAACAAAACATCGTTAAATAAATGTAATCTCTCCGTGTTGGGAAATACAGACACAATGAAAACTAGCTTTTCATTAGCATGTGCAAATATGAGCGGTTCCCTCAGGGCTTTTTCTCTGCTAGGTTGGGGTATTTGCAGCTGTTCTTCATTAACATGACGGACTCATGGGGAAAATCCATTAATATCCAGGTTTATATACATATGCAGGGCTGGTGTGGATCGCTGCGGTCATGGTGGGATCACCGATGCTGTTTGTGCAGCAGTTAGAGGTGAGTGACTGATAAAAGCCACATAAACGGTTTAATTTAATCACTGTTAACTGAGGACATTTAACAAGCACAGGGTTAATTGCTTTGACACGTGAAATGTGAGATGAATCAGCCAGAGATTCACTCGAGTCGAGTGCGGCTCATTTATCGCAAGGTCAAGCATTATTCAGTGATTTATTTGCGTTCACAGTCAACATGTTCCCACTCATTTTACTTCTGTAATGCGATGCATTTACAATTGAAACAGGAAATCAGTTATGCACATAACTTGCTTTACCTACAAAATGGCTTTTATCTACTGACATAACTTTAGGCACATGCAATGGCATTTTACCCAATAGCATTATATGTTTCCTTTCCATAATATTCAGCAAAATATGATTGATTTTATCCACTGGATTTGGTTTGTAACACTTTAAATGGAAGCCTTTACATATAATGCATTGTTATAAGCATTCATAAATTATGTTGTAATGCATTGTTTTCATAAAAAAATTCAAAATGCATTTTAATATTTGCAGATTACATCTGAAATTGTTTTTTTCCCCATACATTATACTTTCTAAAGGTGTAACAATGAGTAGACGAGTATTATAATTGTTGTTACAATTATTCATGAGATCATACAGTTCATTATAAGGCATAATAAATGAGTAACAAGTCATTACTCACCCTTGTGTCCTTCAATGCTGCAGGCCGATGTGCAAAATGCTTTTGAAGAACCGTATTGCAGCTTTTTTCCATTTAGCAATCTCTGTCAAATTCGGAAAGTTACATAAAAGTTTTATAAAGCATCATATAACAGTAGTCTAAAGGCGGGCATACACTGTGCGATGTCTGTGCGATTTCAGCAAGGTACCTACTCACACTGAACGAGTAAATCGCATGCGATGTAAAGCCAAAGCTCAGGATTTATGCGCTCACACTATACGGTCCGAACGTCGAGCTGCGACTGCTCACACTATACGTGTGAAATATGTGCGATAAACCCCCGTGCTGGGTTGCGCCTTGACCATATCATCCAGAGAGATATTGTCAAAACAAGCATCAGCTATCAATATCAAGATGATTTAGCACTTCCACTTTATGTATTAAATTATTATTAGTATTATTGTATTGTATCATTCTAATAATAATAGAATTATATGCCTATAATTCATTGTAATCGACCTAAATGTTTTAGACAATTTTCAATGAGGATCCTCGTTGAAAATTGTCTAAAACATTTAGGTCGATTACAATGAATTATAGGGATATAATTATATTAACAGTCCATAATATGTCCGAACACTGCAATAATTAGTCATCAATGAAAATTAAAAACAGGTTTATTTCAAAAACATTGTTTAACAAATTAATAAAAGAGGCATGGTGCCACATCGCAGCTTGGAAGACGTGGGTAGGCCTAATAACTGGACAAACTGGAGGTAAGCAACAGTAATTTTGTAGCTAGTTTGAACTACAGAACTTAAAGTTCCCTCTTTTCGTTTTTTTTTTCTGCAGATTGAAATGGTTAAACTCTGTTTTCGCTCAGGCGCAGTGAGGGAAAAAACACTGAGTTTAGGGCAATCTGTTCGTAGCTCTGCTTCAACTGTGCGATATAGTCACGAGGAGTGACCAAAATTTCTGACATGCCAGAAATCCATCCGACCATCCGATTGGTGATCGGGAGAGGTTATTCGCATCTCGTTTCCCCTTGTATACTGCACGAACACTGCACGACAAACGACGCACGACAAAGCTGAAAATCGTCCCGAGCCGAAAAAGAGTCGCACGAGTCAGAATTCGGCTCAAAATCGGACGAAATTCGCACAGTGTATGCCCGCCTTTAGAGTAGCAGTACAACAATTGCATGATAAAGAATATGAAAATGAGCAAATTGCAGATTTGAAGTTTCTAAAGTTTGCAATTGAATTTACAGTGCTGTAATCGATTCAGCCGTTTTGCAACTTCCAGCAGACTGAATTACACGGTTTACCTTCTCTCTCTCTCTCCCTCCCACACACACACACACACACACACACACACACACACACACACACACACACACTCCAAAGTCTGTCTCTCCAAAGATATCTAAACGTTTACAAAGATTGACATTCAGAGAGCATTTCTGATTGGCTAAGACGACACATTTCAGACAGTAGGGAGATTTTATGCATGCTTATGCATTTTTACGGCTCCTTCATGCATGTTTGTCTGCATACCAGTTAGGTTTCCTCAGTTATCTGTGTTCCTCAGGTGAAGTACGACTTCCTATACGACCACCATCACGTGTGCTGTCAGGAGCGCTGGCCTTCACTGGTGCACCGCCAGGTTTACACCACCTTCATGATGGTGGCGCTGTTCCTGCTGCCTCTCACTGCCATGCTCTTCCTCTACAGTCGCATCGGCATCGAGCTCTGGATCCGCAAGCGTGTAGGAGACTCTTCAGTCCTCAGCACCATGAACCACAGAGAGATCAACAAAATCTCCAGGTACACAGAGAAAAGGGACAAAACAGACTGAGATCTCTTGAAAATGTTGGATTTTTTATTTATTTTTTACAATCAACACATTCCCAACCTATTTTACTTTAATATTAATAATGCGATGCATTTTACAATTGAAACAGAAAAATATAATACTTACAAAATAAACCCAAAAAGCATTACATGTTTCCTTAAAAACAAAATCCAGTGGATAAAATTAAGCTTATTTTTCTGATTATGGAAGCACTTTACTTGAAGCCTTTATGTGGAAGTATTCATTATGCACGTTGTTGCATATAACCAGATTACATTTGACATTGGTTGTTTGTCATGTGTTTTAATGCATTATACTTTCTGAAGGTGCAACAATGAATAGATGAGAATAATAATGTATTATAACTGTGGTTACAATTATTATCATATAATTATCATATTATGATCATACAGTGCATTACTAGACATAATTAATGCATTATAAAGGCTTTAAGTGTTACCCATATTAATTTTAGTTCAGAAGCTCATACTTTTGCTCCATGAAAAATGCATTTTTCGAGTCGAGTGAATACGACAAGTTTTTCTATGAATTGTGGTGAACAGTTACTTTTAAAAGTTATGCGTTAAATTATTGCGTTACTCCCTAAAAAAAGTTACTAATTGTGTTATGGAAATGGAACGTGTTTACAGTTATGGGAAGTAATGAGTTAAATTACCTGTGTGTTATTTTATCTCACCTTAGCTGGACTTTTTTTTAAATTACAAAATATAAGTAGGTCTATTTTTGGCAAATGTAAAGGCCCTTTAATACCAAAAGTGAAATAAACTAAATTCATTTTTGCTATACGGTTGAATTGGATCTAATAAAGTGAGATTATTAACCATTTATTATTAACCACAAAACATTTAATTAATCGCAGGTTTCCATAATAGTCTGACAGTGCATTTCACTGTTTTTATACATTTTGAGGAACAAAAATAATGGGAAAACAAAGGTACTTGCATAACATATTTGAAATAGTAATTAAAGATATTTTGTCGTGAATTTAAAAAAGTAGTACGTTACTTTACTAGTTACTTATTGGGGAGAGTAATCTGATTACATTACTCACGTTACTTGTAATGTTTTACCCCAACACTGGTAGTGATATGACTTTCCTTTTTTTGCTGTTCAAACAGGAAGAAGAAACGTGCCGTCAAAATGATGATCACTATTGTGCTGCTGTTCACCGTCTGCTGGGCACCGTTTCATATCGTGCACATGCTCTTCGAGTACAGTAAGTGTGTCATTTTACACTAACTCCGCCCACTGATGTTTGATTGGTCCAGACAAAATTACAAAAGAAGCTGGTTTGTCAGCAAAAGCATTAGTGCAAATCAATCAGAGTTCGAATTCGGCTTTTCCCATCACATACAGTATCAGATCGGAAAGGCATTTATTATTTTCAATGAAAATGAAGAAAATATTCGAAAAGTGGAAATAAAGTGTCTAACGTGTTTAATAATTGGGTGTTTATCAGTTAGCTTTATTTTCCCAATAAGGCGTCATCCATTTAATTATTGTAATAAATATAATAATTTACAATGTTATTATTGCATAACGATTAATGTACAACAACACTGAGGTGCTAATAGTATCTGCAACTAAGTATAAATAGAAAATAATGCTATTTTACAGTGTAAATAGAATCTAGTTGCCATTTATACAGTATAAATAGCCACTGCCTGCAAATTACATACGTTTTTATAATAACGTTATTATACATTTTTAATGACAATTATGTTCCTACTCGGTTTTTTATATTGAGATTTAAATGGTGACTGTCATAAAACGGATTTATTCAAACATGCATTCAATATTGAAGAACAGGATAAGTAAAAATACAATTAATATGCAATATAGTGCATATTTAGCAATAAAACAAAACGCATAAAACATTAATAGCTATAAATAATGATTTAAAAAATAGTGACAAAACAGAAGAATATTTGACTAAAATAAAAAAGTTATGAAAACACAATATAATATTAGCAATCATAATTTTATTTTACATAACAACCGTAAAATTAATCAATGTTTTAATTTCTTCATTTTCAAATGCTTTCACTAACTGTGATTTTGTCTATGAACATTTCTGAAATGCATAACTTATAGTTATCTCTGATAACAGATCACTGTAAATTGTAATGTGGACTCATGCATTTTTGCATGCATTGAATTAATTGACTGTCCAATATGAGCTGTCAGCAATAAACCCTTACAGCTTCATGCACCGAAATCAAAATACCTGTTCGTTCTTCATTCAGATGATCTGGAGAAGAGCTACGACGAGGTGACGGTGAACATGATCATCGCTGTGGTCCAGGCCATCGGCTTCTCCAACTCCTTCAACAACCCCATCGTCTACGCCTTCATGAACGAGAACTTCAAGAAGAGTTGCGTCTCCACGCTCTCCTCTTACCTGAGGCGTCCCGGCCACCAGGGCGGCGCTATACAGCGGCCCAATCTCAGCGTGCACTTCTCCAAACACCTCAAACCTGAGGCCTTCAGCAGCAACACCACCAGCGGGAACACAGAAGCCCTGCACGCGCACCAGAACCGAGTGTTGAGCTCCTCACAGGGAGATCTGGAGATATCGACAGCGTTCGCGGAGCAGAAAGTCAAAGCCGCTACATCCCAGCTGCCCTCGAGCAGCGCCTGCGTCAAATAAACTCATGACATATGCAGAGGATCTCACACATTGAGGTGTTCTTGGCAAGAAAAACCAGCCTTAATCTCAATACTGCTGTCGGATGAGTTCGGGATATCACATCCATGATGGGAGACGCAGAGAAAAAGACACGCTAGCGCTAGTTAGCGTGGAGCACAACAGACTGACCTCACTTAAAGGAGTAGTTCACTTCAGAATAAAAATTTCCTGATCCTTTACTCTCCCCCACATGATCCAATATATTCATGTCTTTCTTTCTTCGGTCAAAAATAAATAAAGGTTTTTGAGGAAAACATTTCAGGGTTTTTCTCCATATAGTGACTTCAAACAGTTTCAAAGTCTCGACACGATCCCAGACGAGGAATACGAGGCTTATCTAGACAAACCATCCGCCATTTTATAACAAAATACACATTTAAATACTTCTTAACCACAAATGCTCATCTTGCACCAGCTGTGATGCGACACGCATTACGTAATCGTTACGGTTCAGAAATGTAGGGCGTAAAACTCAATCTCATTTTCTCCTCCAACTTCAAAATAATATGACGTCATTGTTTTACCTTTTATTTATACATTACATTTTTTGTAAATGCACGTTCGCTTTGTAAACACTAAAGGTGATGATACACAGGGCAACTTTTTGGGCAATTTTGCCGTCAAGGGCCAACCAGGTGAGACACAGGGCCCACGGCCAATCTAAATTATCCAGATAGAAATGTATTGCCCATTTTCAACGGGAAAGTGCTCAAGCAACATTGCTCAAAAAGTTGCCATGTGTATCATCACCTTAAATCTGTACTTACTTTCAATGTGATTACGTAATGTGTCGCATCACAGAGCTAGTGCAAGACGAGCATTTGTGGTTACAAAGTACATAAATGTTTATTTTGTTGATAAAATGTCTGATGTCAAAATATGGAGAAAAACCCTGGAATGTTTTCCTCAAAAACCTTCGTTTCTGTTCGACTGAAGAAAGAAAGACATGAATATAGTGGATGACGTGAGGGCGAGTAAATGATCAGGAATTATTATGAAGTGAAAAGACCAGCATCCTCTCAGTATTTACTCGTCATCATGTCCTTCCAAACCCAGATGCTATTTTTCTGTGGAACACAAAGAGAATTTTTGAAGAATCTTTAGTTTCATAAAACAACAGTTCACAGCGATCACAACTGTCCAACTGCAATAGTAACAGAAGCACAGGGTCTAAAAGCACATGGTGATGGGAAAAAATATTTCAGGGAAAAAAAGTTTCGGGGAACGCTGTGTTATTTTAGTATCAATAGTTATGTTTCCATCCAAAGTTGTGAATTTAACTTGCATTAAACATTTGTGTATAAAGCAGCATTTCTGTCTAAGAGAACAAAATCGTCACTTCCTGATGAACTGGTGCCAAATATCACCAGAAATGGAAGTCGCTGCAGTAAAGCCACTGTGGGCGTTTTACGTAAGAAAAACCGCAGCCGTGTTAGACAGCTCTGGGAAGGAAATTAAACTGACCCAGGCATTTCAGAATGACCAGACATTGAAATAAGATCCGCTGGTTAGTCCAGTTATGCCATCTCATCTCGCAGTCACATGACTTTTTAATGTGCATTGAGGAATTTATTCGGTAAATGTGTTTCCATCATAGTTTATGCGCATGTATACTAAATTTAGTGTACGTTATTTTAGATGCACTTCTAGAATTAATGCACATTTTGGTGTTTCCTTCAAGCGTTTTTTTTTTTATGCGATAACCCAAAATGTCCATAAAAAAGGTTGGGTGGAAAATGGCTATTGATTTATTAATATGTAGTTTAAGTTTTTAAGTAACAAAAATGTTGTTGTACACAAGCCACAAGGTTAAGTAAATGACAGAATTTAAATTTTTCTCTTTATGTATGTGCATGTGTAATGCATTATAAAGGTATTTATAATGAACACTAATGCACTTCATATTTAAACAAAGTTAAAATGCATTATAAGGTTTGCAGATTATGTCTCAAATGGGTTGTTTCATGTTTTAATGCATTACACTTTCTAAAAGTGCAAGAATGAATAGATGAGTATTATAATGTATTATAACTGGGGTCTCTATTCATGCAATCATACAATGCACGGTGCATTACAATTCATAATGCATTAAAAATATCCATATAATGTCTTCAAGTAAAGTGTTGTGAAACGTTGTTGTGAAACAGTGATGTGCTCTTGAAATGGTAACAGGGTAAGAGTGACGAGCGCAACTACAGATTGATAAAAGACACTGTAAATACTCCATTGGCAGCTCTGATCTTTAAAATGTGTACTTTATATATTCACTTTGCTCAGATATTATGAAGGAATGCTTTAAGTATTCTTTCAGAACGATTAGAACCACTTGCGATGAACAGCTGGGACTGTTCAATTATTCGCGCTAATGACAATGATCTAACGTGTTGAAACATTTGTGCACTCGACAGGCTGAAAATGTGCTTGTTAAAGTGGAGACTTCGTTTTTCCAGAGCATCTGTAATAGATTTATGCTTTATTACAGGTGCATTTTAAGGGCACTTACATGTAAATTCTCTGACGGAAATGAACACGCGAGGAAAAGCCGGTCTTCTGAAATCTGGCCTTTCACACGATGGAGCGTCACATCCGCAAACCTTCAGCATGAGGCGTTCAGACTCTCAAACAGCATCTGGCAGATGTGAACTTTTAATAATGCACAACAAATAAATCAAGTGACACAATGTGCTCCTGATTGTTGTCGTAATGTACATTTTATTCACACCTGATACATATTTACAAAATACATGGATGTCAACCATGCCTGTTTCCAGCTCACAGAAACAAAAAAAAAATGCACATTTTCAATCGCATAAATTATATTTAGCATAATAGATTAGTATTTACTCAATCTTTTTTTTCTAAATACAAGTGCTTTATTTAATCTGATCTTATTCTAAAAAAAGTAAAGAACAATCTTAAATGAAAATAATGACAGGGCCGGATGTTTGCAGGGATCAACATAAAAGGCCCAAGAGTCTATTATCATAAAGATAATAAAAAAACATCAGTGATCTCAGTCTTTAAGGCGATTCATTCATTGAATCATCATCATCATCCCTGCAACTTATTCCCACCGTTTTCAATGGGAAAAATAGATTTGGCATGGCAAAAATCCCTCAAGGCACAGAACGATGTGAAAGCAGCAGGAGATGTGCATTACTCTGAACATCAGAGCGATCTGTGTGAGGATTACCGGACCAGAGGGATGTGGAAATCAGGACTGTCGAAGAGCAGCGGCCTGCGGGGGGGACTGGGCTCCTTCGTGGCGCTGTGCAAGAGTTTAAAGAGTCCGGTGCCGATATTCATGGGGATCCCCATTATAATGCACTCGGACACACCTGCGGAAACACAGGAAGAAGGACTGACTTTCAGTTTTGGTTATTCACAAACAGGCAACATACACGCACGGAGAGAGAACGCTAGAACGCTGCTATGGTTACCACACTGTCAATCATCACCATTTCAGAAGCGGGTCGTGTGTCGTACACACAAGGAACGATCATTCAGAGGATTCACTCCTGTATTTAAATGTGGTTGTCGCTCCTGAAACTTCACAGTGTGTGTGTGGACATAAATTCAATAATAAAGTCAAAATATGGCTAACACTTCATTTTAGTGTGCTTGTTACTATACACAATTACTATAAATAGGTCATAATTACATGCAACTAACCCTAAAACACACCCTTACCCTATAGTAAGTACATGTAGTTATTAATTATTATTACTCAGTACTTAAATATATAATTACAGTGTAACAAAGACACCTTAAAATAAGGTGTAACCTAAAAATATAATAAAAATACATCAATTTCAGTTTGCACTGCTAAAAACAACAACTGCAGGGTGAATCACATTTCTACATCACATCAAGGAAAGTAACAATCTTTGCATTAAGATTTCTAATAAGATGCTCAATACACAATGATTTAATTAGAATTAGCATAGATTAAAGGAAGGAAGTAGAACAAATTTCTATCATGTATAAATCCTTCAACAAAACTATTTTTTATATATTGTATTTTTATTAATTTGTTCATTGTAAGTTCATATCAGCTCAGGTCTATTAACAGATAAAACTTTTGATTTTAATAAAATATTAGTTGAAATATCAACTAAGATTAATAAATGCTTTCCATCATTAGTTCATGTTAACTAACGTAGTTACCTAATATCAACACATGAAACCTTATGGTAAAGTGTTACTGATATAAAAATATATAAATGTTTAACCAATATTTTTATCTTTTTCCACCTCAGATTATGGTAATACGAATCAAGCCTGTTTAAGGACCATATTTGCATTCTTATTTCTTATTTATTCTTTCTTTATAAATAAAATCTTGCACGCGCACGCACGCAATTATTTAAAATGAGATTTATACATCGTCTGAAAGCTATTTGAAAATCTGGAATCTTGGAATCTGAGGGTGCAAAAAAATCCAAACATTGAGAAAATTACCTTTAAAGTTGTCAATTTATGTTTGTACTTTTGCTGCATCCACACAAAAACATTTTTTTCTACATTTACGGTCGGAAATTGACTAAATATCTTCATGGAACATGATCTTTACTTAATATCCTAATGACTTTTGGCTTAGAAGAAAAAAATAGATAATTTTGACCCATACAATGTATTGTTGGCTATTGCCACAAATATACCCGTGCGACATGTGACTGGTTTTGTGATCCAGGGTCATATATATATACACATTCACACACAGATTATACGCGTTTCTGCTCCTCACTCACCGCAGACCGAGTCTTTCTGGCCGAAGTACGCAGCATCGAACAGATGATCGGCCGTCTTCTCGAAGGACGCCAGCATGAGAACGCTCTCCTTCATCTTAGCCAGACCGAAGCGAGTGATGCCCAGAATCTCTCCCTGCGGCCCATAAGATTCAGTGAGTCGCTCTCGTGTCCATCATATCATCATCATCATCATCATAGAGAACAACACGTGGACCTTCAGAAGCTCACCTTATAGGACATGAGGTCCGCCAGCAGCATGACGTGCCTGCGGTCGATGCTCATACCGTGGTTTACCATGGTATACTGGATCTCGTTAATGATGGTGGATCTCGCTGCTTCGATGCCTATCGTCTTCTCGACCTGATGAACCCAAACACATCCATCACACACTCAGACAGATAGAA
The DNA here is from genome assembly GCF_051911475.1 of Siphateles boraxobius. Lineage (NCBI taxonomy): Eukaryota > Metazoa > Chordata > Actinopteri > Cypriniformes > Leuciscidae > Siphateles > Siphateles boraxobius. Next base: position 900,050 of record NW_027508757.1, read on the forward strand.
GGCCCCACTGACATATTATAAATTAATAAATCAAAAGTTGGCCTGTACAATTTTTTAAAGGTGCAGTGTGTAATATTTAAGTGGCATCTAGTGGTGAAGTTGCGAATTGCACCCAACAGAAGTTACGGTGGCCGACAGGAAGTGATGTCGTCTGAGACAGCAGAGAGTAGCCAGTTAAGCAACGAGGTTTCTTTACAAAGATAAATTAAGACATTAGGTTTACTTAATTGTTCAGTAAAACGATGTGTTATTGTGAATATTATTGTCGCTTGTTCATCATCGTGTCAGTGTTTTATTTGCTGACTTTAGCTAGCATCTTTGCACAAAGACCAACATAGTGACGAAACGCGTGTGTCCGTTTAGGGCCACTGTAGAAACATGTCGATGTAAAGGGCGGTGTGTGTAGATAGAAATGGCTCATTCAAAGGTAATACTAAATGAACCGTTATGTTTTTAAGGTGTTTATACACCATTGAAAACATAGTTACGTTTATGACATTGCATTTCTGTCAACAGATCCTCCTAAATATTACACAATGCATATGGACTAGCGTCTGTCAATGTTTCACAATTTCACTTCATAAAAACTGACACTATGGACACAGAAACTCTTCATGACAACCCGTCAAAATAAAAGTTGTTTAACTAGAAGAAATTATGACAGAAAGATAATACATTAATATTGTACAGCAGCATGTACTTCTACAAGTAATAATAAAATTAGTCTCTTGCTCTTCCATGTTTTTAAAAGTGTTGTGCCAAAAAAATGTAATTGTTAAATTTTCATTTGATTACATTTAAAAAGAAAATTAAATTGTTACAGTTTAATGCCTTCATTAAAAATTGATAATAAGTAAATTAAAACTTATTGAAAATATTAAACATTTCATAAGGACTTATTATTGTAAGAAATTAATAAATTAAATTATGAATATTATTGTATGAAATTAATAAATTATTAACTTGTTACATTATGAAATCAAATGATTGGACATGCTTTTTGGTTATAAAAAAAAGGCGGAATCGAAATTTTTTAGGGGCCAAAAGTTTTTCATGTTAAGAACGATAATCATTATTCATTTAAAGACCAATGATTAAGACGCAAACCATGAAGGAAACATTTAGAAAACTGAACATCTTCCTAAAGATGCAACAGACCTTATTCAGAGGGATTATAGACTTGTCGTGTTTCCAATGGTATCCGCTGTAAAAAGCTGTATAAATCTCCTAGATTACTTACAATTTTCCACAGCTTATATTGTCGGGAGTTTTTTGTCAACTGAAATTTCTTGGAAAGATATTTTTCCAGTGTTTCATGAGCAGAACAATCCAAAAAACATAAAATAACAGTACAGCCCATTGAAGAGATGCATGTCTGTCCCTCACAGCCTCGCTTTCATTCCCATTAAAAATCAAAGATGGCGCTGCTGTGAATAAGGTCTATAACGTAGACTCACTGTATTCTGGACATCACGGTATTCCGGACACTTGACCTTTTCCGCAAATTCTATAAATAAACACTTTCAGGTCATGGCATCTATATATATCCGTGTCATCTTTGCATCCTCCTCTATCGATTGCGACCAACCCTATGTTTCCAGAGCCAGTCGTTTCAAAGAATCAACGTGAGTTTCTAACGTACACCAATGACTGTTCAGAAAATGGCGGGCGGAGGGTTTTCCGGCAGGACAAAAGGAAGAGGGGAGAAGCATACCTCCGCAGAAAACGACTCTTAAAACATGATCACCCACCAGAAAATGACAAAAAACATTCTTATTGTCTTATAAAATAATTATGAGTCCGGAATACAGTGAGTCTACGTTAGCTCTATCAGAGTCAGACTGGTCTGTGGGCCGGTGTAGTGAAGAGAGGAGTCCCAGTGAATATAAGTCCCAGTGAAGAGATGAGTGCCAGCTTACCTCATACGTGTTGTTGGATGTCGTTCTGTTGCCGTTGACGCCGTGTGTTGCCATGACAGCCCTGAGATTGTCTCCCTCCACCAGCAGTTTGAACTTCTTTATCCCGCTCTGCTCGTCAATGTGAATCACGGCACGCGCCACTTGAGGGATGCCCTGGACCACCACCTACACACACACACACACACACGCACACACACGCACACACACGCACACACGCACGCACGCACGCACGCACACACACACACACTTATGTTAGATATGACTAATCAATTTGACAGCACTAAGCCAAGTATAATATTAGCTTTTATATTTTCAGATTGCATTTTAATTTTAGTTTCAATTTTTGTAATTGTATGTGCTTTTGCCATTTTTATTAGTAGTTTTTGTGTTTAAAAATATTTTGATTTATCTTTACATTTATTTTTGTTTCAGTAATTTTAGTAGTTTAAATTTTAAAGTTCAAGTTTTTTAAACAATTACTTCATTTACAAAAAATAGTGTTATAGGATTGCATATTCAAGAAGTTGCCATCTAAAGTATAATCATGTTTATTTTAAAGAGTTTTCTTCTCATTTATTTATAATTAATTAAATATTGATTTAAATGCATATAAAGTATTATATATATATATATATATATATATATATATATATATATATATTAAAAAAACGGCTTTATATCAGCCATCGGCCACCCTGCTCTCTAAGATATCGGCAATTAAAAAAAACAATATCAGTCGACCACTAATATTTATATTTATATATATATATATATGTGTGTGTATGGGGTGGGAATCTCTAGGCACCTCACGATTCAGAGGGCAGCAATGAGATAAAACGATTATGGATGCATCTTTTCTACACAGATTTTTTTCTCTCACTGTGTGACTACTTGGTACTTTTAAAGCAAAGTATTTGTACTGATCCAAAATGAATTTACTTCCAATATATTTTATTAATTAAACAAATGGAAGTGAATTGGCAATAGGCTAAATGTTGCGATAATTCGCTTGGCCTTTTCCCGAGTTGGGTGGAAGATTTTAAGTATAACTGAACATTAACCCTAATTTAAGAATTGTTGTTCAATAATTTTAAATGAAACCTTAAGGGCTACCAATAAACAAAATGAAATCTAGCATTTTGTCTTTATTCTATATACTGTTTAAGCATGTGTCTTCCAGGTTGCAATTCCTTTTTAATTCCCTTAAAAGACACATATTCCGATTGGCTAATTGAACTACATCACATGGTCACTCTGTTCTCCAGATATCAGCATCAGTTATGATCATATCAGCGTGTGCGAGTCTGTAGAAGTATATCTCTAATTGCGGTGTCGGTGACTGACCTTAGGAAGCTCCTGTTTGAGCGACTGCAGGACGTAGTACATGGAGCTCTTGCTGTTTTCCCTGGGCGACACACACACCACGGCCTCTCCGTGAACCGCGATGTCACCCGGCTTCACACGCAGCTTCGACGTGCAGATGGAGTAGCGTACGGTCTCTGCGTTCACCTGAACAGAACAAACACGACTCTATAAACCTCTCTGAAGATGATCATCATCATCATAGTGAAATAATGACAATGGCTGAACTAGTCAAGTCACCTTCCTTCATATAGCGCACAGATTGTGTCAAAGCAGCTTTACAGTGACAATAAGAAATTAAAATAACATTGTTTTGGCTTTACAGCAGATCTAGAATAAATTTATTGTCCAGCTAAAGTTAGTTTTGAGTGATTCAATTCCGTCGCAACGATCATTAGTTATTAACTTATGAGCCGCTTAAACGAGAATTTTTTGAAAAACGTTATTGTCATGGTGTGGGTTTTGTGTCTTGTTCCTTGTTCTTGTCTGTCACGTGATCCCGTTTGTCATGTGATCCTGCCATGTGTCTTGTCATTTGTTAATCATCTGATCATTGTCCACAGATGTTCCTTGTCTTTTAATTAGTCAGTGTATTTAAAGGGTTAGTTCACCCAAAAATGAAAATTAAGTCATTAATTACTCACCCCCATGCTGTACCAACCCCGTAAGACCTTCGTTCATCTTCGGAACACAAATGAAGATATTTTTGATTAAATCTGAGAGGTGGATCACTGCTACATAGGCTGCCAGAGGGAATGAAACTTGACGGCCCAGAAAGTCATTAAAGAACATGTTTAAATATTCCATGTGCCTACAGTGGCTCAACTATAAGTTTATCAAGCGACGAGAATACTTTTTTTCCGAAAAAAAAACACATAAATAACGACTTTATTCGACTATTCCTTTTCTTCCTCGTGGGCCTGAGACGAGAGTTCAAGAGATTTCCACGACGCATGCGCGAGAACTGAACAAGAAGTATTAGAAGAAGAACGTCCTCTTCTCAGTTCTCGCGCATGCGTCGTGGAAATCTCTTGAACTCTCGTCTCAGGCCCACGAGGAAGAAAAGGAATAGTCGAATAAAGTCGTTATTTATGGGGGTTTTTTCGGGAAAAAAGTAGTCTCGTCGCTTGATAAACTTATAGTTGAGCCACTGTAGGCACATGGAATATTTAAACATGTTCTTTAATGACTTTCTGGGCCGTCAAGTTTCATTCCCTTAGGCAGCCTATGGAGGAGTGATCCACCTCTCAGATTTAATCAAAAATATCTTCATTTGTGTTCCGAAGATGAACGAAGGTCTTACGGGGTTGGTACAGCATGGGGGTGAGTAATTAATGACTTAATTTTCATTTTTGGGTGAACTAACCCTTTAAGCCCTCATGTTTGCCCTGTGTCTTTGTCGTGGATTGTATGTTACGTGTGAATGGTATGCGTGTTTGAATATATATGTGTGCAGGTGTGTAGTCTTTCTTTACAAACTCACCTCAACAAATTACTTGTCTGGCCTTTAAAATTCATAATACAGACTTTTTTGTCGCTTCTCGTATCCATGTAATCAGTCAATATAAATATAAGTCAATAAGTCAATCTATCAAAATAAACCAGAGACTGATGTGATGCTAACAGGTAATTATGATCAAATGTGCCGTTACCTCCAGCCTCAGAAGACGAATCCTCTCTAACGACAGTTTCACCAGGATAAAACAATCATCCGGCAGGAAAACCTCCTCGATGTACTCAGAAATCTGTCAGAAACAATCAAACGCAGTGATTCAGTTGAAAACAACAACAACTTAATAATAATAATAATACACACACCACCAACATACAGGCTCCTTCTGAAAACAGTGCTGTCTGTAGAGTGTGAACGAGCACAACTACATATTTACAAAATTAGCTCTATGCAAGGCATTCTGGGATTGAATTTTCCACAAGGGCTGGAGAAATGTCATGGGTGGTTTCCAGGGGCATTTTAATTTCAAATTGACTTTCTGAACACACATATAACTAGAGCTGGGTATCGAGTTCGATACTTTTTAGGCACTGACCGAATCACCTCGATTCCATCGAGTATCAAAAAACGTCTTGTCGTCCGGTACCACATTTCGACACCTGAGGGGTTAATCTCATCAACGATTAAAGAGACAAAATGATTGTCTGATGAAGAGATGCCAGAAAATGCAGGATTCATATTTAAATAGTCCTTTTGTGGTTTAATATTCTCACTTTGACAACATTTCATTTGAGAGAAACCATCATCACATCACAGAAGAAGATCTACGCGGCAAACCGTCAAAATAAAAGTTGTTTAACTTAAACTGCGAAAGAAATATATTACTCTTTTACAGTATAATGTACATCTTAATTCAATACTAGTACTAATAATAAAATTATTATTTAAAAAAATCTCTCATGTTATAATTTTAACAGTAAACCTCTGTTGTGTAGCACTTGTTTGTCGTAAAAATAAAGGGCTTTTTATGACCAGAAAAATGTAAACACACAAAAACAAAGCAAACAACATTTCATAGACCCTATTATTGTATACAAATTAATAAATTAAGTTGTTTTTATGAATTCAATTAATTATAGGTATATGTTTTTGATTAAACCATTAAAATGGAATATAGACAATAAAACAGAAAGAACAGAACTGGGTAAAAATAAAATGGAATTTGAAAAACAATTGAACAAGTATCATGATTGTAATTATTTACACATGCATTTTTATTAATACAATTTAAATTGAACTATTCAGAAATATTTAAACAGATAGAATTTAAATTTAAACGGATATTTAATATAGAAACAACACAGAAACAAACTATTTGTGAAATATGATACGGAATATCTGCGAAAGTGTTACTACTATCTCAAGTTTTTCCCCTCTTCACATTAATGTTACAGCCTCTGCTATAACATTATCTGTTCATAAAATTGGTATTGGAAAAAGTATCGTTCAGGAACCGATATCGAAGTCATGGTATCGGTATTAATAATCGAAAATGTCTGACTGATACCCAGCTCTACCCCAAACAGAGAGCATGAGAAATGGCTTTAGTGAACAGCAGAAGTCAGTGTGTGTACCTCTCCCAGAAGAGTTTTCTCAATGCGCCCCTTCACCAGCCGAGCGAAATCTGCATCGTCATCACAGTCCAGGCTGGCAGTTATGATGGGCGTACTGACACAGAGAGACTTGTTAGCACACACACACACACACTCTCAGAGAGACTGTTAGAACACACACACTCTCACTGAGACAGAGAGAGACTCGTTAGCATACACACACTCTCACTGAGACCGAGAGAAACTCGTTAGCACACACACACTCTCACTGAGACAAAGAGAGACTCGTTAGCACACACACACACTCTCACTGAGACAGAGAGAGACTCGTTAGCGCACACACACACTCTCACTGAGACAAAGAGAGACTCGTTAGCACACACACACACTCTCACTGAGACAGAGAGAAACTCGTTAGCACACACACACTCTCACTGAGACAAAGAGAGACTCGTTAGCACGCGCACACACACACCATCACTGAGACAGAGAGAGACTCGTTAGCACACACACTCACTGAGACAGACTCGTTAGCACACACACACTCTCACTGAAACAGAGAGAGACTCGTTAGCACACACACACTCTCACTGAAACAGAGAGACTCGTTAGCACACACACACACTGAGACAAAGAGAGACCCGTTAGCACACACACACACACTCTCACTGAGACAGAGAGACTCGTTAGCACACACACACTCTCACTGAGACAGAGACTCGTTAGCACACACACACTCTCACTGAAACACAGAGAGACTCGTTAGCACACACACTCACTGACACATAGAGACTCGTTAGCACACACACTCTCACTGAGACAAAGAGAGACTCGTTAGCACTCACACACTCACTGAAACAGAGACTCGTTAGCACTCACACACTCACTGAAACAGAGAGAGACTCGTTAGCACACACACACACACTCTCACTGAGACAGAGAGAGACTCGTTAGCACACACACACACTCTCACTGAGACAGAGACTCGTTAGCACACACACACTCACTGAAACACAGAGAGACTCGTTAGCACACACATACTCACTGACACATAGAGACTCGTTAGCACACACACTCTCACTGAGACAAAGAGAAACTCGTTAGCACTCACACACTCACTGAAACAGAGAGACTCGTTAGCACTCACACACTCACTGAAACAGAGAGACTCGTTAGCACACACACACTCACTGAAACAGAGAGACTCGTTAGCACTCACACACTCACTGAAACAGAGAGACTCGTTAGCACACACACACTCACTGAAACAGAGAGACTCGTTAGCACTCACACACTCACTGAAACAGAGAGACTCGTTAGCACACACACTCTCAGAGACAGAGTCTCCTTAGCGCGCGCGCACACACACACACACACACACACACACACACACACACACACACACACACACACACACACACACACACACACACACACACACACACACACACGGCTTCTCTGATTGACACGTGTTTTCCTCCTCCAGGGGTCGAGATCAAACTCTCATGAATGACTCTTAAGGCGGGCATACACTGTGCGAATTTCGTCCGATTTTGAGCCGTATTCTGACTCGTGCGACTCTTTTTCGGGTCGGGCCGATTTTCCGCTTTGTCGTGCGTTGTTTGTCGTGCAGTGTTCGTGCAGTATACAAGGGGAAACGAGATGCGATTAACCTCTCCCGATCACCAATCGGATGGTCGGATGGATTTCTGGCATGTCAGAAATTTTGGTCACTCCTCGTGACTATATCGCACAGTTGAAGCAGAGCTACGAACAGATTGCCCTAAACTCAGTGTTTTATCCCTCACTGCGCCTGCGCGAAAACAGATTTTAACCATTTCAATCTGCAGAAAAAAAAAACGAAAAGAGGGAACTCTTTAAGTTCTGTAGTTCAAACTAGCTACAAAATTACTGTTGCTTACCTCCAGTTTGTCCAGTTATTACCCACGTCTTCCAAGCTGCGATGTGGCACCATGCTTCTTTTATTAATTTGTTAAACAATGTTTTTGAAATAAACCTGTTTTTAATTTTCATTGATGACTAATTATTGCAGTGTTCGGACATATTATAGACTGTTAATATAATTATATGCCTATAATTCATTGTAGCCTAATCGATCTAAATGTTTTAGACAATTTTCTTGAAAATTTTGAAAATTTTCTTGAAAAAAGGCTACAATGAATTATAGCTGGGTTGGTAGACTATATCATGTAGCCAGAGATATTGTCAAAACAAGCATCAGTTATCAATAATTTCACAGCGCATTGCGGCGATGTGCTGTGAAATGATTGCGTGGCAAATTAATTATAATAGCAGATCAATTTAATAATAAAATTAGCCTTCCCTAATACAATAATACTAATAATAATTTAATACATAAAGTGGAAGTGCTAAATCTTGATATTGATAGCTGATGCTTGTTTTGACAATATCTCTCTGGATGATATGGTCAAGGCGCAACCCAGCACGGGGGTTTATCGCACATATTTCACACGTATAGTGTGAGCAGTCGCAGCTCGACGTTCGGACCGTATAGTGTGAGCGCATAAATCCTGAGCTTTGGCTTTACATCGCATGCGATTTACTCGTTCAGTGTGAGTAGGTACCTTGCTGAAATCGCACAGACATCGCACAGTGTATGCCCGCCTTTACGGTCTTCTGCACGTCTATCATTTTCACAGGGTCTTTTCGAGTCTAGAAATGTTTCATTTCTCTATTTTGTGAAGGTTATTTCAGGATTTCTCTGACAGGTCTGTGAGGTCGATCTATGGTTTATCATCTGTGCTCTTAAAAAAATACTGTGGTATTTATTAATATGATGGTATATTAGATGGTAATACCACAGCACTGGAATATAAACATATTCACTCCTGGGGATTAGAAATATTACAAATAATAATTTATAAATTGTATTTATTCTAATAAAAAAAAAATACTATAATAAAATGCTACAAAAATGTATTACTTTTATTTCCAGGCTTGGAAAACAATTCAATTTATGTATAAATATTATTTATAAATATAAACAATGATTTATTTATATATAAATAATATATTAATATAATACATTAATACAATTATATTAGTGAATAATAATAATATTATAAATACAAGTAATTATCACTTTTTTGTATAACTTTAAAAGTATAAAAATCACGTTCACTATAAAATGAGCATGATATTCCCTGATATCTCCAGATTTCTGTGGTCACCTGATGTTCTTGGACGCATTGATGATCTCTTTGATCCTCGGGACTCCCAGAGTGATGTTCATGGAGGCGACTCCAGCGAAGTGAAAGGTCTTGAGGGTCATCTGAGTGCCGGGCTCCCCGATGCTCTGGGCACACAGCGCTCCGACTGCAGACCCTGGCTCCATCTGCGCCCTGAGCAACACACACCTCACTGAACTTCCACTCTTATTTATTCATATCGCACATTTAAACGATGCGGTCTGTACGAATGACAGCTAGTGACACCTCGGTCTGCTTTCAAGTCTCTTACCCGTTTTCTTTAGCATATTGATTATTTTCTTCGGTTGGTTTTACTAATTTATATTTGAGTCTGATACTGTTTTGCTATTCCTGTTTTATGGTTACTCTTAGCTATGTTGCTCTTATTTTTTTGTTATGCATGTTATATCTTCTTTTAATCTTGTTGTTCTGTAAAGCACTTTGTTCTGCCTAGTGGCTGTTGTTAAATGTGCTACATAAATGAAATTGAACTTGAACTAGTGGTTGAAATCGGTACTGCAGTCCAAATTCAAAATATTAGAGATCGTCGTTTCCCCTGCCTCACACTCGAGACTCAAGCGGGTTGCCAGTTTGAGGACACACAACAGGAACGAGCGAAATTGACAACGAAGGCAGAAGAAACTTAAAGGGATAGTTCACCCAAAAATAAAAATTCTGTCAGTAATTACTCTCCCTCATGTTGTTCAACCCCGTAAGACCTTCGTTCATCTTCGGAACATGAATTAAGATATTTGTGATTAAATCTGAGAGCTGGATCACTCCTCCATAGGCTTCTAAGGGATTGAAACTTGTTCCCCGAAAAGTTATTAAAGACATCGTTAAAATAGTCCAAGTGACTACAGTGGCTCAATCTTAAGTCTATCAAGCGACGATAAAACTTTTCGGGGCCGGCAAGTTTCAATCCCTTAGAAGCCTATCGAGGAGTGATCCAGCTCTCAGATTTAATCAAAAATAACGTTTATTAGATTATTAGTAGATTTTTAGATGGATTCCGAGGCTTTTTCGGTTGTGTGGAATCTGCAATCTCTGACCCAGTTTGTTTGCTCGTTTCCAAGGCTGCAATACGCTGCGTTTTCCTGGCAACTCAGGATGTCGAAATACTATTGGGTGAACTGGCAGTGGGCGGAGTCACACAGACCAAAACAAAAACCAACTGACAACACGAACGTGTAAAATAATAAGTAAAATAACTGGCTGTAGAAGCTTTTTTCAGAGAAATGAGTATGTGAACTTGGCAGATTTCCTAAATATCAGCAAACATATTATAGTATTTTTATGGTTTAGTAGAGTAAAAAAAGTTACATACAGCACCTTTAATAGCAATATTGTTGCTCAAAGAGCGCCAGGACGCATGCGTGGGAACTGAGAAGATGACGTCCTGACATTTACAAGCTTCTCTCATCTCAGTTCTCGCGCATGCGTCGCTCCCGTGAACACGTCACAGATCCACACGGGAAAAAATGAATAGTTGAATAAAGTAATTATTTTAGTTTTAGTTATTTTAGGCATCTCTAGATCTGAGCAAATAGAAGTCATAGTATCAACTTTATCCTGACAGGGTCAGTAATGAAGATGTTTCTGCCCAGATTAAGCTCAGCGTCTGCTGAACAGCACGAGCACTGTTAGAGCGAGCGCTCATCAGAAACTGTGTAACGCTGTGTGTGTGTGTGTGTGTGTTACCTCATATATTTGTCTCTGCAGGTTTCCAGAAACTTCTCCAGCTGGGTCGGAGTGATCCTGTCCAACTGGTACAGAACTTTAGGCTGTAACGGAACAGAAAACAGGCCATCAGACACACACACTCTGTCTGACTGTCACTCACGGCGCATTTCCATTACAGATTTGCACAAAAATTGAGATTTTTTTTCTAAATGTTGTCAAAAAACGAATGTGAAATAACAGCGTTTCCATTAACCGAATGTTATGCGGCTAAAACTTCATTTTTTCCTCTCGCGATAATCATTCCAAAAATGATGGCAACGGACATTGGTAGGTTAATGTATATCCCAGCCACCGCACTGGCCATTATTATTAAAAGGAGACGTGTGTGTGTGTTATCCAAGCATTAATGACCTGGCAAGGTAAGACCCTTATATTTGAGAGTGGCACATATGAGGAGTTTCTGGGTGTTTCTCCCTCATATCTGCTTCGAGGTCTTGATTGTGGCATTTCCTTGAGGTTTACAATCCAGTATTCCTGTAATTCTTTTGTCTTTTATGAATTTAATAAAGAACTCTGTCTCATAATCTGTCCAAACAAACCAAGCATCCACGTCAGGTGACCTGTAAATGCGCAAAAACTGTTTCCATTGCAGTTTGGCGAAATATTTCTTTTTCGAATTGCCTGAAAAAACCACCTCATGTGAGTGTAAAAACTTGTTTTGCGATATATGGTTTAAGTGTTTCCATTGGGCGTATTTTCTATTTGCTCACACTCTCACTCACTCACACATAAAGCTGAGCTCTTACCTCTGTTGTTCCATTGTCATTGATGCCGTACTTGTCACGTGTCTTTTTGATTCTCTCCGAAGTTGTTTTTATGAACTTTCTGATTTCCTACAATTGAAAAGAATTTCAAAGAATTTAGAAAGCAAAATTACATGAACAAAATGAACCCAAAATGCAAAGCAGAGCTCATTAACTGCAGCAAAATCATTTACACGAATTCAGCTTTGCACAAAAAGTATAAAAAGATATTATAGGATAAATCTCACAGATTCTGTCAAAAATATCAAATATATCACCTTAAAACTCAAAATATATTTTTGTAATTTATTAAAAATGCTTCCATCAAAACAAATGGAAATAAAATAGGTTTTAGTACTAAAAATAAAAAACTTTACATTGAAAACTAATTAAAAGGTCAAAATCACATAAAAATGGCCAAACTACAAAAGTTAATAAATACTACAATAGTATATAAAATACAAAAATAACACTGATTTATAATGACTTAGAAAATGATTAAACTTCCAAAAAATGAGTTTAATTATCATGAAAATAATAAAGCAATGCAAATAAAATCTTAAAACAGGCTTTCAGCAAAATAATTAATTTTGATCAGGGGTGAAATTTGAGACACTCAGGAAGCAGTGGGTCGTATTTTGAGGCATAAATCTGCAAATTCATATAAACCTGAAAATCTCTAATGGTCCGGACGACCGGTTTGAAAGCGTGCATCAGGATTAGTGTGTGTAGACCAGCATCAGCACATTAACACTGGTTACTACTGCAAGTCATGCTGAACTAAACTCACACCTGGCTCTCATATAAAGACATTAATAAACTCAATTAAACTCACAAGTCATGCTGATGCCATACAATACCTGTAAGTACTTGTCACTGCCAGTGTCTGTCAGTGCCTTTAAATGAAAGACACAGACACTGAGCAGAAACGCTTCGGTCATCAATTTCATTTAAGCGGCTGAATGCATACAGGAGAAACACTGACTACATTAAATAAACTAATAAAATAATGCTTTTTCGGTTGTTACCTTTCATGTACTTTGTAATAGAGCTTATTGTGTGAATGTAAAAGGACTGCAAAGTTTTTGTCTTCTAAAAGAAAGAATAGATTCTGAACTGCTTGAAACGAGTCATTAGTAATTCAGTATCACTTCCTGCTGAACCTGCGTAGGTTTATAACTAATTTGCATAATGCCCGCCTCTGGTCTTGACTGGCTGAACACTGTAGTGTATCTGAGACTGGAAGAGTTTGGTTCGTGTTGTTCGTGTCGAGAAGACGCTGTTTTCTGAGATTGATACGGTAAAACCCACGCCATCGTTACTGTTCGTATCACTGTGATCAAGAGCTGAGATTCAGATATGATAATGAGCACTTCGATTCTGACCAATCACAACAGACATCTGACCAATCAGAGCAGAGCAGCGTTCAGAGAGGCGGGGTTTAGAGAGACTGAATCTGCAGACAAACCTTTTCAGACACTGAGAGAAAAGAGCTGATGCTGCAGTGGATATGATTAGAAAATTAAAGTGACTTTTTGACCTTGGATGCATGTAAACATATCGCAGGAGACTCCAAAACAACATTAGGAATCTTTAAAATAGCATAGCGGGGCATTTAAAACTTTTGAGTGTGTACATGGTTTAAGTGACAACTGCATTTTTATGCAACCTGGACATTACCCGCAGATGTTTAACCGATTTAGCAATGAGCTTTATTTCAGAGATCCATGTTTCTGCAACAAAACTCTTTAGCCGTCACTATATAAATGCATCAGTGTTGTTTAAATGCTTCGCTGCTTCTGCTCTTCAGCATCCTTATGCCACCTCTCATAAACACAGTAAAACCACTCTTTTTATTTTAATCATTTTAAGGCATCTTGCGATCCCCCCGACTGATCTTAAGTCAATTGCAGTCTATTCCTCGTGCAAAGCATGACCTCATAAGATATTAGGGCTGGGTAAAAAATATTGATTTCTCGATTTTAATCGATTCTCATTTTAACGAACCAATATTGATTCTTAAATCCCAAGAAAAGATTAGGCTATAGTCATAGTTGATGAATGAATGGAACATTGTAGCGCGCATCCCATCAAATAAACGCAATAATCTTTGTGCTTTATTGATATGAAACAGTCTCAGATTTCAAATTACGTCCATTTTCTTACGAAATCAAAAACAAACACCGATTTGGCGCTGTGGAGTGAGATCGCTCTGGATCAGCTCAGCTCAAGAGAAGCAGCAGCGCGAGCACATCTTATCTTCCGCCTTAATAATACCAAATACAGCGTGAAATAAACATTCATGAGCGTCTGAAAGTGTTTTAAAAGATAGACTACAACTTTTCGAATTCCGTATCATGTTACATGGAATCGCTAAATCAGTGTTTCGACCGTGGAAAGACGTCAGTGAACGTCACATTTAACGTCACACGTTTTTACCTCAGATAAATGTTCATATTCATAACCAGTGACCATAAACTCATTAGTCAGCTAGAAAAATTAACTCTAGAAATTAGCATTTTGCTAATACAGTATATGCATCATATTACGTATTCATTATAATTTTTAATGTTCTTCAATGTTTAAAGCATGTTTGAATAAATCTGGCAAGTTTTTGTGACATCCACTATTTAAATGTTTATATTTCGGTATTACAATGGTATTTATTTTCATTGCTATGCAGATGACAGTCAGATCTATGTTCCTCTCAGAAAGTCTGACTCCTATTGTGTTAAGCATTTGCTAGAGTGTTTACATGACATTAAGGCCTGGATGTGATTTTTTTAATTTTAATGAAAAAAAGACAGAAGTCATGGTCTTTAGTGGTAGTGGCACTCCAGAAACGCCCCTGGTTGATCTGGGTTCTTTAGCACAGTATCACAAGGCAATCATTACGAATCTGGGGGTAAAGGTGGACACTGACCTTAAGTTTGACAACCAGATTAAAGCCATAGTGAAGTCTATTTTTTTTCCAGTTAAGACAGCTGGCAAAAATTAAACCAGTCCTTTCAAGACAGCAATTTGAGACAGTAATTCACGCCTTTGTGACCACTCGGTTGGATTACTGCAATGTACTTTATTTGGGGGCGAGTGGGTCCTCCATTGCCCGTCTTCAACTGGTTCAAAATGCTGCTGCTCGTCTCTTAACTGGCACAAGAAAGTATGAGCATATTTCAACTATTTTAGCTTCACTCCACTGGCTGCCTGTTCATTTTAGGATTCATTTTAAACTCCTTTTATTTGCTTTTAAAGCTTTGAATGGCCTTGCCCCACCGTACCTCGCTGAGTTACTGCATCCCTATATTCCCAACCGCTCTCTCAGGTCTGCTGACCAGCTGCTCCTGACAGTGCCTAGAACGAGGCTGAAACGTAGAGGAGAACGAGCTTTTGCTGTTGCCGCTCCAAAACTTTGGAATGTATTGCCACTACACATTACACTCTATTCGCACGGGATAAGTATTACCTGGTGACCTCTAGTCATTTGTAATAATTGCGGAGTTTGTCTGAGATCTTAATCCCGTGCGAATCAGCCATGTCTGTAATTTGTAAAGTAAAAATTCCCCCGCAAATTACCTACTATATTTCGCCGAAGACTGAGGTCCTGTGATAATATTAGTCCCGTGCGAATCGACATCTCTGTGATTTGGCCGGATCGTATATCATTTTTTCAAGGTTTTTGTTTCATGTGCGCCTTTTTATCTATCTTTCGCGAAGAATGGAGGCTGGTTTGGAGTGTTTTGATAGTATTTTGGGTGCTGGGTCATATCGCTATACACAACTACACAATTTGCAGAAAGTGAAAGCTGAAAATCATCAGAAGAGCAAAAACAAAAAGAATGATTAGATGGAGATGAATGATATGTATAGCAGCATGCGGTAAGGAACTTTATTCTGTTTATGTCATAATATATCATACAGCTAGACCTATAACGAAAATACATTTCCAAGCAATATCATATTGACGTCATATCCGGGAGATAAGTCGGTAAATTTGAGTAAAATCACAGGCTTCGGTTATCCCGTGCGAATGCGCCACATGAAATTCAGATGTGGCGGGGTAATTTTTAAATCACACGAGGTCCCCAGATAGTACTAATCCCGTGCGAATAGGGCTTTAGACATGCTTCTTCACCGTTTCATTTTAAATCTCTGCTTAAAACAATCTTTTTACTATGGCTTTTAACAGCAGTTAATCGTGTTTAATGTGATTTAGGTGTGTTGTGTGTCAGTACATTCTTTACATTTTTTATTTATTTATTTATTTTATGTTGTTTTATCTTATTTTATTACTTTTATCGTATTGTGCGTATCGTATTTTATTATTATTATTTTTTTTTATCCTATTGTGTTTTTATTGTTATGATGTAAAGCACTTTGGAAACCCTGTGTTTATTTAATTGTGCTATATAAATAAAGAGGATTGGATTGGATATTTCATATAAATCTATTATTTCGTAAAATAAATACAAGTGTAATTTAAGTGTTTGTATACAAATCAGTTACTTTTTACCTTCAATATTATAGTAGGCTAATAAAAGCCTATAGGCTACAACTGACTCCCATAGTTTACAGCATTAGTTAAGAGATTTGTTTTCCTGGAGAAAATTTGCCATGTTTTGTACCTGATATCCAAAATCAACATTGAATCGAAATCGAATTGCAAGCTTGTGAATCGAAATCGAATCAAATTAGCCCTATAGGATATGAATATGATTTTTCATTTTTAATGGCATCTTTTTAGTGATTATAGGAGCTTGACAGCTCCTGGTCACGGGTCTGATCTGATTGTATAGAAAAGAGCAGCGTGAACATTCAGCTAAACGCCTACTTTTTTGTGTTCAACTGAAGAAATCAATTTCATTCAGGTTTGGATCAACATGAGGGAGACAAAAAGTGCAGCGTCTCACCTCCAGAAACGTGTCTTTACAGCAGATAAAGTCTTTTCTCTTCATGATGGAGTCGGTGGTCAAAACCAGCTCGTTTCTGCTCAGCGCCGGCTCTCCTGGACAGCCGAACACCGCCTGAGAAAACAAACCTGAGCATCAGCGTTCAGGATGAGCAAGAGAGAGAAAATGATGTGTAAAGTGCTCTTCAGCGTTCCCACAGAGAGCGTTTCCACATCCCAGCATCCACCAGCACCATTTCAATTAATTAGACTCCACAGATAGTAGTGATCAGAATGTGGAGATGAAAACAGGCCAGCAGTGATTGAACAAAACTGATGACAGACCACAAATCAACCATTTCATAAATGTCAGCTCACATTTAAGAGGCAACACCACAATCCCAGAATCCCCTCTGATTGCTCATACACGAGCAGAACCGCATGAAACAGGAATAACTAGACTTCAGTTTCTGTGCAGGAAATGTGGTGAAAATTTGACTAGTGAATTAATTTAGGTCCTATAATTTGTGTACTACAGTAAAATGTACTTAAGTAGTAGAAATAAAAATGTAATTTATTTATTTATTAAACAAATAGATTTTATCCATCTTTTAATTTATATAATTGTGGTAGGGCTGAAACGATTCCTCGAGTTACTCGATTAAAAAAATTCCTCGAGGCAAAAACTCTGCCTCGAAGCCTCGTTAAAATCCCATGTAAAATGTAATTCACTATACGCGGATCTATACTATAGTGCGTGATACATTTTGAATTTATTTGGCACGATGGCGGAGAGTAAAGATGTCCATAAACGGCAGAGAATGTCTAAAGTTTGGGATCATTACATACTTGAATGTGCAATGTGTCTACTGCGAAGTAGACCTGCATACCACAACAGTACGACTTCAATGATTCAGAATCTGAACCGAAAGCATCCACTCCATGCTCTCACCAAGTGACACTGAAACATAACCTAATGGTGTGTTCACACCGAACGCGAATAGAGCGGCAAATAAGCGTCTATCGCGTTTAGTTAGACGCTTAAACATTCGCTCGAGTTAAAAATTTTCAACGTGCGCGGAAGACGTTCGCGTCATTCTTGACGCCCGGCGCGAATGATGCGTCTATTCGCGTCTTTGCACTGACTTTGTATAATCTACTCGCGCAAATAATTAAAGTTGCGTTCAGTGTGTGAACCCCTTCACTTACACACACACACACAGACACACACGCATACACACACACATGCACCCTCGTCTCTCTCACGCGCCAGTCAGATCAATTGCGGCAATGCATCACATATGCTTAAACTTTCATGTAGCCACACAACAATAATTTCAGCATGCATTCACTGTACACACCGCGACGTGATGGAGGAACACATTGTATTGCAGTCTTTGCGAGACCTTGTTTGTATGTCACGTCTTCCAAATAGTTACAGACAACAACAAAAAATAAAATTCCCCAGCCTGCTTCTCCAAATCCACTCGTACTTTTGGGAAAGACATTTTAATTGGCTACCAAAGTAATTGAGCATAGAACATTGTTGGCACTTATACTAAATGGGTAAAAATTGCAATAAATAGGCCTAGTTTTGTAGCCAAATGTTGGAGTTGGAATAAGTTTTTTTTGTTTGTTTTTTGAGAAATAAAAGCCAAATGCTTGATCATTTTACAGCCACATCATTTTCGTTATGCATTATTTGTTTTAGTTGTTTAAAAACACACACAAAATTATCCGATTACGCGATTAATCGATCGATTAAGTGCTAGATTAATCGATTACAAAATAATCGATAGCTGCAGCCCTAAATTGTGGTGCAGAAGTTTATTTATAACTTTTGCATTTATTTTATACAAAAATAAAAGTGATTTTTTTGTAAACAGATTGTTATATTTTAATTTGATTACATTTTAAAAGATTGATTATATTGTAAAAATTGTGTGAATTTGATTTTCACATTGTTTGATGATACATTTGTATTACATCATAAAACAGAAAAAAGCAAAACAGAATTTGAGAAAAATAAAACCGATTTCATAGGACACAATTATCATTAACATTTATAAATATATTAAATTGTTAGTTTTATGAATTCAATTGATTAGGTGACCGTTAAAACATTGTCCAGACAAATAAAATAAAATGGATTCCATAAGGAATAGCTGAACAAGAAAAGATACAATTCTGTCAGAGCCACATCAAGTTTATGACATGACGGCAAACACCGTATTATCTAACCAGCTCATTTAAATATGCAAATTACATTTAGATGCAAGATTTTCAGTGAACTACTTAAATTTGGTCTGTTCCATATAAAATTTGAATTCAGAGGTAAGATTGTTTAAACTAATTTAATAAACAAGTTTGTTCATCATGCACGTTTCACCGGAGCTAACGGGTTTCTTTGAGAATAACCTTTGACATACTCTGATGTTGTCGAGGACTCTTTTGAACTCCAGCGGCTCATCTTTCCCCTCCATGTCCGCGGGATCGAGTCCGTCTCCGCCGTAGATGAACTGAATGATGTCACCGGTGGAGCTGCGCACCGTCAGATCGTACTGAGAGCACAAGTCCTCCAGAGACTTCACCAAACGCCTCTGTGCAACACACAGAAGACAGTTAAGAAAATGCAGAATAAGAAAACGTTATGCAATGACATAAGGGCAAGAAAATGACGGAATACATTTTTTAGATTTGAATTAAAGCTGGAATAATATTGATAGCTAAGGTGTATAAATAAAGCCATAACTTATTAATTGCATCACTATCCACTTTATTTTGCAAAGCAGAAGTACGCCATTTTCTGTGAATGTGCGGTAAATGGGCGTTTATAATTACAACAATACATTAAAGTCCCCCTGTAGTTAATTTTATCCATTAAAACTCATCTTTGATCCCCAAAATTATTTTTGGTATTTGATATATAATTGTTTTTCCCTAAAAATAAATGTCTTCATGCTTTAAAATTGCTTAAATGTAACTTGACACCCTTGCCTCATTTAGTATATGCTGTTCTATGAATATGCAAATGAGCCCCGCCTCCACTCACACACTCATCTCAGAGATCCACTCGTTGACGATCACACGTTGATCTGATTGGTTACAAGGTAGTTTAAAACATTTTCACTCACCAGCCAATTTGGCTACTAAATTTCTAAGTTACTGGATATTCAGAACTTCTACTAGCCAAAAATAAAGAAATAAACGATTAACTAAGTCACAGCTATATATATATAAAATAAAAACATTTATTTTATTTGAAAAAAATAAAATAAATTCAAGCACTTTCATGGACCTGTATCCATATATGTTTATTTTCAAACACTTTCCAGGGCCTTGATTTTTATATACAAAAATAAATGTATTATAAAAGTTGGATTTCATACATTAATTTCTTATTCAAACTAAATCCTGCTATCCAGCATCTCCTCTCTTCCTCTTTCATGCTTTTCACCAAAAATGTGTTTTAGGGTTGACAGATCAATACATTATAAAGAACATCAATAAAAATGTAGGATGTTGGGAAATAACAATGTCTTTTCTGCTAACCAAATGCTTTTAAATCTTTGCTATTGCTCCAATGCAAATTAACAAGCGTACTGTTATTTGATGCGAAGTGACGGTCATGTTCAAGTAAGCTAGATATGAGCAGATTCTGCGCAATACGCTCCATTTATTAATATACCGGTATCATGAAGACTCACGAGTTCAGTATTTGCGCTAAATCTGCGCAGATATGGCTTACACGAACTTCCCTAGCAAAGTGAGTAAAACATAAGTAACCCGCCAAATTGGCTAGTGATTTGGCAGCGTTACCCGCCACCGTTTTTACAGGTTTACCCGCAATTGTCATTAATGGTGTTAATTTCAAACCCTGTTTGTGACGTCAGAAACACCAGGGATTTCAAAGCGTGTTTTTGAGACTGTCTTTGGTTCACTGCAGTTTTAAAGAAAAAATACTCAGCAATGCTGTCGACTTATGAATTTACACATGGTTTGTCTTAAAGCACATAAACACCGCACAGACATATAAACAAAGCTGGATTTTCACTTTAATGTGGAGACAGGAGGCAAACGGAGACGTTTCATCTGCTCTCGTACCTGCATGTATCCCGTCTCTGCTGTTTTCACAGCGGTGTCGACCAGCCCTTCTCTACCAGCCATCGTGTGGAAGAAGAACTCAGTGGGCGTCAGACCAGAATAAAAGCTGTCCGCCACAAAGCCCTTCGCAGCAGGGAGCTGAAACAACAAAGAAAAATCACACAAACATGTTGCTTTTATTCCACACAGCCTCTGGTTTGTGTCTTCTTTAACCCCTGATAACTTCGAAAAGCATTTCTTCCAACCAAACAGAATCATAAAGCATGATGAAATATTCATTGGTACACCGTGTGATTTTACGACGGTAATGAAAACATTCAGTTTTTGGACAAAGAGTTGCATAAACCTTGGAAATAATCATCTAAAGATTGATAGAAGTCAATTAAATACATGAATTATTTATGACACTTCAAAATAGGGAAAAAACGAATTGTTAAAGTTATTAAATAAAGTTTAAACAGCTTCTATAATCTCTCCTGTGCAACACAACAATTGGCTTTTTTAAATTAAAAAATAAAATAAATTCAAGCACTTTCAAGGACATGTATCTATGCATGTTTATTTTCAAAAACTTTCCAGGCCCTAGATTTTTCTTCGTCTTCAGATTCACAAACTTTCAAGGATTTGAAGGACTCGTGTGAACCCTGTTGCTAGACGTCAATTAAATACATGCATTATTTCTGACACTTCAAAACAAGGAAAAATCAATTGTACAGTTATTAAATAAAGTTTAAAGCGACTATAATCCATATTGTGCAACACAACGATTTGCTTTTTTTAATTACAAAAAGCATTTATTTGAAATCATCCCAGCGGACAAAGGACAGCAGTGGCTGTAATTGAAGAATCGCTCATGCACACTGAGATAAGGGGATAAACAGCAGAGAAAAGCTGAAGATCCTTCTTACTTTAGAGTGCTTTTCAAAGTGAGGCAGCGAACGGTTCTCAAATCCGTCAGGAACACGAGAGCCGCTGATGGCCTGCTGCCCGACGCACGCGATCATCTGTGAGATGTTAATGAACGAACCTGGAGACGCAGAGGTTATTTCAGAGACATTTGTGACTTAAATATACTGTAAAATCAAATTCCAGGACATTCAAGGACATTTCAAGCACTACTTTTTATTTTTTAAACGACTTTAATCAGAAATCTCACTTATCAAACAATATCTATATTATCTTTCAAATTCTAAGAAGGGTAAATAGATAAACAAAAATAAACTAATAAAACAAAATTGTACAAGTGCAACAAGTAATGACTGTGGTAAGTTTAAGCATTGAAAGGATCCTATGACAAAGTTTATTCAAACTGATTTCCCCCCAATGAATATATCATTGAACTGAAGAATGAAAGATGCATCGTATACTTGGATATTTATGAGCAATATCACATTCATAG
>NW_027508757.1:927500-972500 GCF_051911475.1 Siphateles boraxobius
AACAACAAGTCTCCCGCATATTGATAGCGGCTCCCTGATGTTCGCAAATTAGTTCAAATCTCCTGAAATCTAGAGCTCGCGAGCTCCAAACCACGTAGCGCGCGCACGACAGAGAGGGAGAGAGCGAGAGTCCTTGCGTGTGTGTGCAAATGTGCGCGCGTGTGCCTCACGAAGCGCTTTTTTTTTATGATTATGCACATTTTGTGTTTCTGTTTACATTTATTTTATAACTTGAATGTATAGGAAGAAAGAAATATACTTTATACTACTTACAGTTACATGGACTTTAGAGGTGTGTTAATAAAGCACCTGTTTGTTACAGTTGTGGTTTGTATTCAACACATGTACAATATTGTACATTATTTAAAAATATACTCAGGTACTTAATTACTTGTGTATTATTATTGAATCGATATCGAAGCTAATAAATCAATATCGAATCGAAGCCTCAAGAATCGAAATCGAATCGTGAAATTCCTGACAATACCCAGCCCTAGTACAAAGCATAAACAAAAAAAGTGTCTATCCAATAAAGAACTTTCCTTTTTCTAAAACGGCTCAGAAAAAAAAAAAGAGAGCATGTACAGGGTTTATAAGGCGAGAAGCAGCACTGCAGGGGAAATATCATCATTTTCCCCCACAGAGCATCAACTCAACCTTCATGCCAGACCTTGAGAATCGCAGGATGAGGGAGCGAGATCTTCACTTTCTCATCTTTTCCCACCAGGATGGAGGCGACGATCTGACAGGCTTTGGTTCGGTCGAAGAATGTGTCTTTGAGCGTGAGCAGATAAGCACCTGTCACATGATACAGAAGAACACATGAACATCAGCGGTTTAAAGGTGTATTGTGTAATATTTAGGAGGATCTGTTGACAGAAATGCAATATCATATGCATAACTATGTTTTCAGTGGTGTATAAATACATCACATAATGAACCGTTATGTTTTTATTACCTTTGAATGAGCCATTTCTAATCTACACACACCACGTGTCTCTTTACATCGACATATTTCTAAAGTGCCCCTAAACGGACACACGCGTTTCGTCACTATGTTGTTCTTTGCGCAAAGATGCTAGCTAAAGTCAGCGAATAAAACTCTGACACGATGAACAAGTGACAATAATATTTGCAATAACATATCGTTTTACTGAATAATTAAGTAAATATAATTTCTTTATCTTTGTAAAGAAACCTCTTTGCTTAACTGGCTACTCTCTAATGTCTCAGACGACGACATCACTTCCTGTCGGCCACCATAACTTCTGTTGGGTGCAATTCGCAACCTCACCACTAGATCCCGCTAAAAATTACACACTGCACCTTTAACAGCCATTATGCTCTATTTAGAATTTGTTGTAGTTCCACTGTTGGACACTGGGTAGAGTTTGGTTTTAATAGGTATATAGGTAGCCAGAGAGCAAGTGAAGTCAGGTGTAACTAATGAGGGAAGCAAACAATTTTTGACCGTGTCAGGATCGTATGTGGACATGCAAACTTGTGGATTATAAAGTGTTTTGGCATCGGAACTGAGACAAATAAAGGGATACATGCATTACTGGACTGGGAGCGTCTTGTTTGGATCTCACGAGTCAGAAATAATCTTACAACACCTCTAAGTGACAAGAAGGTCATTGTCGCTACAAGCGGTTTAACAGCGCCATCTTCAGACGAGACATAAGATGCTAAAATCTGATTGGTTCAGGAGGAAAACTCACCTGTCAGAAAGTCCTGAATGGCTGCGATCAGCGGCTCACCGTTTCTGGGAGTGACCAGATTTGCCTTCGTCTATGTGAGGATCACAGATTCAGATTTATTTAGTGCCATGTCAGCATCCAAGGCTATTTTCATGGCAAAAATTAAAGTACAAAAATACAAATCATATAAACACAATAGAAAATAAACAAACAAAAACATATCAAAAACAAAAACAAGTCATATTATACAAGATTTTTTTTAATTAATATAAAAAAATCCCAAACCTTTTTAGGCATAATCTTACTAAATAAGTCCTTAAGTGAGGTAACTTCATAAAAAAGCATTCAATTTGTATTAAGTCCAGGACAATCTAATAAAATATGTTTAACGTATAAATATGCAGATCCCATATTCTGAGGGCGGTTTAGTTTGTCTGTAACACTTTACAATAAGGTTCATTAGTTAACTACCTTAATTAACATGAACAATACTTATTATTCAGCATTTATTAATTCAGGTAATATTCATTTCAACATTTACTAATACTTTATTAAAAATCAAAGGTTGTATTTGTTAACATTAGTTAATGCACTGTGAACTAACATGAACAAACAATGAACAACTGTATTTTTATTAACTAACATTAAAGGTCCCATATTATGCAAAATTCACTTTTGCATGCTGTTTGGACATAAATGTGTGTTGGCAGTGTGTGTACACCACCACCTAATAGTGATAAAAATCCACTCACTCCTTTTTTATTAATCCCCATAAATCATCAGCAGTGTCTCCCAACGAACTGTTTTCAGAATGCTGTTTTAGTGACGTCACTAAGTACAGGCCCCGCCCACGAGTGTTGACAAACACTGCTGATCTAACATAGACCCGCCCTGATCGAGTTCACAGCTGCTGCACTGACGAGAATGTCTCCCAGCATTGTAGGTGTTGTGTGGCTGGATGTATTAATCCACACAGCTCTCTCTATTTACTCCCGAAATCTGAGGCAGCCGCTGAAGACGAGGTGGAATTATTTTGTTTTTAAAGAAACTGCTCCCTCAACTCTACCGAAATTCGTGTATGTACTTAAGCACTTCTTATATCTTACCGTTTACTCAGCTCTTACGGTGAGTTTCTGAAGTAAAACTGATGCTTCATTTTTTGTGTTATGTACAATAAACTTTATTAAACTCATCAGTATATGTTTGATCATCATTCGGACCTGGTGCGAAACAGCAGACTTGTAGGCTATTAATAGTGGATACATACAAGGAGATGACAAATACGTTATAACCGTAATTAAACTACTAAACTATACCTGTTCCATCTCTATACAGCACTCTGACTCTGTAGGCATTATTGTCCGACTCCGGGTCGAAATGAACACCGTTACTGAGAGTTTCTGATAATATTATCATCATTCTGTGAGATGAAATCGTCCTGAGACTGAGCGCGAGCTCTTGAAGCTCCGCCCCCTGTGACGTGCTCATTTGCATTTAAAGGGCACACACTAAAACAGCGCGTTTTTCTGAGCACCAAAAAATTACAATTTAAACATGCTGTAAAAAAAATTATCTGTTGGGTATTTTGAGCTAAAACTTCACATACACACTCTGGGGACATCAGAGACCTATTTTACATCTTGTGAAAAGGGGCATAATATGGGACCTTTAACAAAGATTAATAAATACTGTAACAAATGTATTGCTCATTGTTATTTTATGTTTGTTAGCACATTAACTCCCAACACTTTACATTAAGGAGCATTAGTTAGTGTTTCTCACCCCCATGAGGACGAGAGCTTCAGCTTTGGCCTCTTCTGTCTGCGGGAGGTGAAGGTTCATCTCGTCTCCGTCAAAGTCAGCGTTGTACGGTGTACACACACACTCGTTAAAGCGAAACGTCCGATGAGGTTTCACACGCGCCTGGAACAGAATACAGGAGAATTGACACCGATTTCACATATTATTAGCCCCTGAATCAATATCAATGACTGGGGTGATTTTGTAATGGAGTAAATCTGCATAGAAACTATTATAGTTAACTAATGTAGTTAACTAGAGTTTAATAAATGGAACCTTATTGTAAAGTGTTACCGATTTGTTATGTCCCGTGAGTTCAGTGTTGGACGGATCAGTTGTTTTATCCATTCATTAAAGTGAATCGGTTCAAAAGGAGTCATTAGTTCGCGAATTGAAGGTGTCATTAACGGACCACAGCACACGTTGTGTGATTATCCCGGCAGTTAGGACATCGCACAAGATTTGTCTCAACACAGAAAACATTTCATCACTGGATATTTTTTGTTGTTGTTGTTGTTTGTTTATTGAAAGTGTGGTTTATCTGAATGTGTGGGAACGGTTTTCAGAGAAGATTTTTCTAGGACAATTCACAACCAGCGGTAGTTCAGGGAAAAAATATATCCGAATGCTTCACGTGAAACTTCGGTCTTCCGACCTTTTACCATTGTGTATTCTCAAAGATATTCAGTCAACTTAATTCATTAATATGCGCGAGGGAGGAAGAGAGAGCAAGACAGTTTGAAAACGGTGAGTGCGCGCACAACCGGGGCGCTCTCTCTCTCTACTCGTTCTCTCGGTTTAACAAGCGCAACAGTCAGTCATCGATCACTCACCGGTCAAATAAGGCTTTGGCGGGACAAAAATACACTTTGGCGGCCGCCAAAAAATGTTCAATGCAGGAAGGGCATTCTGACTTTATTTTCAATTCTCGTGTTCGTTCAAGCTCAGAAATAAGAGACTTATCTTTGTGTCTGCCCGGCTCACAGAAAACAACGCGCAAGTTCCAGTCTTCTTACGCTTGATGTTTAAACTGACAGGACTTAAAAACACATGCAAATGATAAACTTTCACTATATGATGGTTAAACTTTGCAATTAATCTGCGAATCGCAAGCGTTACAGGCCGGGGAGCTGCTGGCCCGTACTGATCATGAATCACCGATCAACTACGATCCCTAAGGCTACTTACATCGCACATCCTGCGATGTGACTATCGTGGATGCGCACATCGCGATATCGATGCTAAAATGATATATCGTGCAGCCCTAATTTATATATATATATTTTTTTTAATGTGTATATGTGACCCTGGACCTCAAAACCAGTCACATGGGCAATTTTTTTAAACTGAGATTTATACATCACATGAAAGCTGAATAAATAACCATTGATGTCTGGTTTGTAAGGATAGGACAATATTTGGCAGAGATACAAATATTTGTAAATCTGGAATCTGAGGGTGCCAAAAAAAATGAAACATTGAGAAAATCGCCTTTAAAGTTGTCCATTTATATTCTTGATTGTACTGCATTCACTAAAAAAAAATATGTTTTATATATTTACGGTAGGAAGTTTACAAAATATCTACAAGGAACATGATCTTAATATCCAAATGATTTTTGGCATAAAAGAAAAATCGATAATTTTGACCCATACGATGCATTGTTGGATATTGCCACAAATATACAAGTGAGACTTGTGACTGGTTTTGTGATCCAGGATCACATATTCTTATACACATTACATCGATCCCAGCCGAGGAATAGGGTCTTATCTAGCCAAACGAGATTCAACATGATCATGTAATGTGTGGCGCATCTCAGAGCAAGACGAGCAACCTTCATGTCTGTCTTTCTTCAGTTGAAAAGACATGAACACCTTGAATGATGTGGGGTTAAGTAAATATCAGGAAATTTTAATTCTGAAATGAACTGATCATTTAAACAAAGAAAGTAAACTGTACGCAAAAAAGTATTACAGTTTTTCCTGTGTAGTTTATGCCAATTTAACTAGCAGAGCAGAAATACATAATCATGTTTTGCTTCGTCACTTCAAAGTCGCATGGGATTTCCTCCTTAGCGTAAAGGTTGAGAAGTGCCTGGACTTCGGCATAGACTAAAATATTGATTTTGGAATTTAAGAATCGGTATCAGTTCATCAGAAGATTAATTAAATCTGATTAATCGATACGGTCACTTTCTTCGTGTCATTTTTTTAAATGTTGATTTGCGTCCACATAAACACAGAGTTAAATTGGAAGAAATGAGGAATAATAACTCACGATATGAGCCATGATGCTGAGTTTATGCAGAGAAGGTTGCCGGTTAAACAGCACAATGTCGCCATCAATCATGTGTCTCTCGACCACGTCCCCGTACTTCAGCTCTTGAGCCATCTTCTCTCGATTACCGTACTTCAAAAACCTGAAGCAAACACATTCAGAGGATGAAGGAATAGCGCATGGTAGAATGAAAAACCGCAAGTCTTACCAAACTTCTATGACTTTCTTTCTTTGTAGAAGTTTTGAAGAATGTATGAACAATGAAAGTGGATGGTGAATTACATCATCAAGCTCAGGAAAGAACATCATAACAGTATTTGTTTGCTATAATCAAGAATGCATCAGGGTGTCTATAGATATAAACAAGTTAAATTTAAGACTAAGTCCTTTTTAATGCCACTTTGAATGAAATTTAAGACCAAATCTGTGATGGAAATACACATTATATTACATGCGTATATGTAATAATTAATGTTTAACCCAAGTAATTTAATATTAACTACTTGTTTATTGAACTAAAATCAATGTAACATTTGCAATCGTGAGAATATTCAGCAAAATAGCTCGTCAAGTTATGTTACTTAATTATATCATATGTTATAAATAAAAAAACTCAACATTTTGAATTTTTACCTCAGTATGTTTCTTCTGTGAGTTTGTGTGTGCTGTTATGCTCATTTGTTTTGATTTCTCACTATAAAATCTCTCACAGAGACAGAGCGTGAGTCTGAACAGCGCTACCAGAAATACATTATCAATCGCTGTTTATGTAATAAAATCAGAATCATTCTCGCGATTCGACGCTTCACTGGTTATTTGACGGACATTGTGTCCGACAGACTGGAGAAGTTTTAGCGGTAATGTGACCAGAAATATTTAAGACCCATCGAATCTGACTTAAATAAAGTTTTCCTAATTAAAAAGTATTAAAATGTCTTAAAGACATTTTAAGGAACCGCGGCCACCCTGATCACTATTTTTTTGTTGTTATTGTTCGTCTCAGAAAAGCAACCATACCTATGCTTTTATGATGTTTTGTAATAATCAAACAGGTTTGCGATGACATGAGGGAGAGTAAATGATGACAGAACATTAATTTTTGGATGATTTTTAAGCAGAGAGGATAGAGAAGTGTATTTGACCTCTTCATCTGCATGTGTCTCTGTTGAATGAAATTTGCTCCCGGGTGAACTTCAGGACCGCTACGCACCAGCTTCCTCAACATCTCAATGTTGGCTTTATTCACCTAAAAGAAAATACACACCAAAGTCTTTGCATTCCACATTTTATACTTTTTTACCAACCAATTACCAACTACTGAGCATTTAGAAATAATTTTGTGTGTATGTGTCCGTTCAAGTGCAAGTAAACGCAAAATGAGAATCAATTCGGTGTTCAAGCGCTGTCTGAAACGCGCCGTACGGATCAACAACGCTATTTTTAAGGAAAAAACATTCAAATGTATCATTTTGGTGAGCAAAGATGAGTTTTAAGGGATAAAATTATTGACTACAGGGTGACTTTAAATATTTTTTTAAATTACAACTTTCAGAAATTTTCTTAAAAAATAAAAAATTTTTAGTGCCACATTAGTGTAGATAAATAACAAATAAATGCTTCTTGACTATCAAAATTTCATTAACCCAATTATTAAATCCCAAAAAATTAAAAACAAAACGTAAAATAGGAAAAAGTTATCAATTTCACCAACTAATTGAATTGTAAAAATAAATAATTGTGAACGCCTTATGACCCGCAGTAGTAACTGCTCTGACCTTCTCCGGGTAGGTGAGGATTTTGGCGACGTGAACCGGTACAGCGACCTCATCAATCCTCAGGTTTGGGTCGGGAGAGATGACCGTTCTGCCGGAGAAATCCACTCTCTTTCCAGACAGGTTACCACGAAACCGCCCTGGAAATAGTAAACCCAGGCAAGTTGATGTGCCAGCAATGCTAGAGATACACACACAAATACACACACTTTTGCAGTCTAGGCCACTTGAGAGCGCGTGCACTGGGCGAAGTAAGTCCGCAAGACTGTCCCATGTCTTAAAAATGCCAAAGTGCAGTTCCCTTAATGCACACTATCTCCAATATCGTGGCTAAGTGTATCCCATCATGCACTATGTCCGTCATGCAAATCTGCCAAATGCATAAATGTTCTGGAGCTCATGTGCCTTGGAAAGGCGATATGATGAGGAAAACATTCCACTGTCATTTTTATTAATTAGGTACATATAATTCGATAGTAAAAACAAAGTGTTGCGCATTTTATTGGTGCAAAGATGAGTATGAAATGTGTAGGTCTGTTTTGTACAACTGTTTTTATCACTTAATTAGAAGCATCACAATTTAAAATTTGTGTTTTCTGTAAGTTACATAGCAACTACTGACCAGACATGTAGAAGTTTATTTTAAAATGCAAAGTATTGAAAATTTTATAAATAAAATCTCTGAAAACACATGCATTTATTGCAAGACTATAAGTGTGTCCCATCGAGTAATCAAATGTTCTACACACACTTGCAGTCTTTACGCCTACTTGGACACTTGACCAAATAGAGGAAATACGTCATGCAAGTAGACAAGTGGTCAAGTGCAAAGACCGCAAGTGTGCGTATTTGGACAAGGCAAAATATAACACCAGCATTTCCACTGAGACTCATGGGAAAGGCTAGTGTTCAGCAAAGTCGGGTCGTACCCTGTTTTCCCTTGAGTCTTTGGACAAAGCCACGGGTCCATTTCTTGGGTGCCATGTTGAGCGGGATCCCCGAAAGCTCGCTGTTAATGTACAAAGCGCACTGGAGCTGCAGGAAGTCCCAGTCCTCCATGATCATCTGGGTTTTGGCTCCTGACATGCGGTGCTGTGGGAGTACACAACTACAATTATGCCACATTTACCAGTCACGTATATACTAGAGATGCACTGACACTAAATTTCTCTGCCGAAAGTATCGATAGGCGATTATTCAGAATGACATCGGCCGATAACAATACCCATTGTTTGATTTTTCTTAAAGACAATTTTTTTTTCACAAATAATGCTGCAAACTATACAGGGAACTTCTCATTTGATACACTATACAACAACAGAGCTATTATATTCAACTGCTATTTGTTTCCAGATACAATATTAACACTCAAATAAAAGCTGAAATGTTTGTAATGCTACAACTATTGAACATCAAGTAGTTTTCATAAACACATCTTCATGGCACATTTATTCAAACATACATATATAATTAACAGTAAATAAGCTCTCCTCTAGTGTTTTTAACGCTTACTCGCGAACTGTGAACACTGGATAACTTCCCTGAGGTAAACGCAACATTAAATGATATTGTTCACTAGCTGTCATTGACGTCTTTCCACGGATGAAACACAGATTGAGTGATTACATGAGACAATACAGATTTCGGTAAGTTGTACTGCATCTTTCAACATACCTTCTGATATTCATACATTTTTTTTTTAGATAAATTGTATTAAAGTGGAAGAAAAGCCTCCGCTTGAACTGAGGCGCTACAGCGATCTGTCACGTCACATTTAAGAGCGTCAAAACGCCATTTATTGTTTGAATTTCGTGACATAATGGAATGAACTCCAGGCTAGGCTTAAGATTGGTGCGCTAATTTTCTTAGCTGCTTTTAAAAAAAGAATCTCTGACATGCTGACGGACATATGCACTTGTTTTAATTAATGATAGGTAGATCTCGACATTTAGTTTTTATTTAGTTTGTTTATAAATTTTATACTCAGTATTTTTTTTCTGTGGGGATATTTTGTAAACTTTGTTTAAATCTGTATTGTATTTTAATTTACGAAATGTATTGTTTTTCAGCTCATGGTTGAAAATTGAGCAATACAGGACTCCCTTGTAAAAGAGTCTGGGACATTTCCTGTTTAAATAAAGGTTATACGTATATATATGCCAGTCACGTCACTGAATAATGCATTTCTACAGACAAAATACATCCGTGTGATCCAATCAAATAATAGTTGGACTGTTTTTCCTCCGCCTTCGTCTACTCGTGTTTGGCATCTCAAACGGGCCTGATGCGACCTGGGTACCTTCTTGATGACGTCGTTGAGGAAGATGATTTCGGTTAACTTCATGGTCAGATCATCTTCATTGGTGCCTGATTTGAGGTCGCTGACGACGGAGGGCCGGATGCACAGCGGAGGAACTAACAGGCGCGTCAGGATCAGGTCAGCGGGTTTCCCGGATTCAGAATTCATCAGCAGAAGAGGAATATCCTCGTTTGGAATCCTCCGGAAAAGATTCAACACAACCAGAGGATTGAGGTTTTCCTGGATGACAAGGAACGAGAAGAGGAAATATAAAACTTTCAGTTAGTGGTGCAAATGATCACAAAACTGACGGTTTTGTCAGTTTTCAAAATTTACAGATTCCGAGCCACGGATCGGATAATTTTTCGTAAATTAAATAAATAAATAATATATATATATATATATATATATATATATATATATATATATGGGAGGGTGTGTGAATATAACTGTACTTTTCATTTATTACTTAAAGCTCACTTGAAGCGATACCACATTAAAAAACTACTAACCTAACTGATAAAATTAAAACATTATTAAAAACAAGTGAACAGTCAGTAATTAAATAAGAACAAACACACAAATTACAAGAAGAGATGAACACTAAATAACAAAGTTACAAAGTCTAATAGTATCAGGTAGAGGTGGGCGATATATCGTTTAGACTATAATATCCAAATTGTTGTCTTGACGATATGCAAAATTGGGATATCGAATATTTCATAATTTGTACAATCCGACCCCCCAAACATGAAAAGAGCTGAAGGAAGTTAAAGAGAAAACAAATAACGCACACTATAACCTTCTAAACAATTATATGTAGCGAGTTTAATACTGTAGGGGTTTGTTTGACTGTATTTTATTTTTTGTACAAAATCACGATCGTTTCTCAATTGCACGAGAGTAAGCTGCTAAAGTTACTAATTTGCGATATACAACTACGAAGTACTTGCATGTGTGTTATGACGTTTAGGTTGAAGCAGCAATCCAAAATCGTAAAGAGAAGGCAAAATATGCGTTGTTTGTGGAAAAATGATCTTAAGTTAAAAAGTTTTTCTTAAATGTCTGTGGCGTCCTCGAGTGGCGAGCTTTGTGATTGCATCATTAGAAAATTGCATTGTATGAGTCCAAAAAATGGAATACATTTTCCCAAGAGATCGGTTCCGTACGCATTACAAACCGAACCATTCCGGTGGTTGGACTATTTTTCCTGCCGACCAAAATCCGCGCTGGAGCGAACACCACAATGTTGCGCAACATCAACTGGCAAATGTAATGAAAGCGGAACGAAACTCATTATTTTGTGCTTTACGGACCATTTATCATTTCGACAAATATCAGTGCAGCGCGATCCGATCTTGAAGCAACACCGTTACTACATAAGAGATCCAGTAAACAAAGCATTTGAATTCGCCACCTAAGTAATAACATCGCTACGAGATCTAGTGAGAAGCGTTACGATTTCTCCACTATTAACTGATCAAACAGCGCTGATGTGGAAACCAGGAGAAACATTGTTCCATGAATGAACTAGTTACAGGTTTTAAGTCCACAGATCATTCACCATGGATTTAATGTAGTAACACTAACTTGTAACCATGGAAGTTTGGCGGAAATATTAAAATGCTTTCAAGTACGTCACACATCTTTTTCCAGCACTTCAAAACTCAAATGTTATATGTTATTTAAATTTTATTTTTAATGTGATGACCAAAACATTATTTGTTCATCCTTCAAAGATTACCCCCATTTATAAAACTAAAAGTTTCAAGATGTAGAAAAACTCACAATTATTTAAAAATAATTTTTCTATTAATAAATAGGAAATTTCTATGGCGTTTCTTTATTTTTGCTGTATCGAAAACGTACCGAACCGTGACACCACTGTATCGTATCAAAACAAACCGTGAATTTTGTGAACCGTTACACCCCTATTAAAAATATAAAAGAACAATAAAGACTTTGAATAATAAATGACTATTGAATAATATTTTATTATTTTAAAAAGTTTAGGAGTCTTTAAATCAATAATGTCTCATATCTTTATGTACTAGTAATTCTATACAATAATAGGTCAAATGCTGCAAGTCAAAAGACCAACTGGACCTTCTTTACCAGTTTGCACACATTTCTTTGAAGGATTGCAAAAATATCGTCTGAATATCGATATCGAGATATTGAAAAAAAATATCGAGATATTAATTTATCAATATCTCCCACCCCTAGTATCAGGTACTGAAATTATTAATTAGGCCTAAATATAAAATAACACTATTTGTTCACTTTAGAAATTAAATATCGTTACATCTTTGTTAAAGCTGTATTTTCTTGTTTTATTAACATTAAAGGCACACTATGCAAGAATTTTACCTTAATATAACAGCTTCAAAGTCATTTCGGTGGTAAACAAACTTATATTAGGGCGAATCATCCTCGTAGTAAAGCTTTGGGGGGGACGCCGCTGGAAAAACCAGCAATGCAAGTTTGAGAGGAGCGCCCCCGACAAAACTCGCGAGAATCACGAAATGCTTTACGGCAACGACGTCACACACATCAACAACAACATGAAGCACGAAGACACTTGCGCGCATTTCAGACGTGATACTCGAGTCGAAGATGGAAAAAGTAAAGAAAACGCGGTCGGAAGAGACTAGGAAAAGGAAAAGAGAATCTGACCGTGTGAGGAACCGGACAAGAGTCCCACTCGGTCGGGCATTTACTCGTTGGCGCGAGCTAAAAAGCAGCACTGGATGCAACAGCCAATGCTGACCTGGCGATCTTGTTGATGGACTAGTAAGTAAATATCTTATTTGTAAACTTGTTTGCGTTCTATATTGTATGTTGTTGCGCTTGCTTGTAGTATGTCATTTTTTACGATGCTGTTCATTCATCCATTGTTGATAATTAGACCAGTCCAATAATTTATCATGAGATTATCATGAGAACAGTTGTCCATATCTCACATAATTATCAGGACACAAATAAGCCTAGCGGTTGTAAAAAGTGTAAACGAGCACAATTTGCAAACTATTATGATAAATTGCAATAATCATGTCTAATGACATCACAACGGCGAATGTTATGAAATAATGCGACGTAAATTTAACTTTATTGATGTCATCTGGCATTTTGTAATGTTTACATTACAATCAAAAAACACAAATGAAATTATACAGTAGTCCTAGACTATAGGCTATTTACTTGTGATTTAGCAGCAATCATGTAAAAACGTTATAAGCCAGCAAACGCGGTAGGCTACTTTATTATTATAAAGTAGTCGAACACTTGACATGTAGTTATTATTATCCTTTTACCATCATCAGTAGTTCAGTAGACTATGCAGTAGGGCTGTGCAATTAATCGAATTTCGATTTCAATTTCGATTTCGGCTCCCAACGATCTCCAAAATAGTACAATCGACTAAAAACGATTATTTTGTCCTGTGTTCTGAATGACTCGCGCACGCGCACATCCGCCTCTCCCGAAGCCATAAACTCTCTCAGCCTATAGTCATAAACTGCAAGCACAATAAACTTCACAATAACAATTGGCTAATTTAATATACTGACTGGAGTGAGAACATAGACGTATCTCGAGCTGTCGCAGATCTCTGCTCAATCACTGTACCGCCTCAGTTCAAGCGAACGGCAGCGCGAGCGCACATGACCTGATCATCTGTTCCGCTTTACAGCACGAAACAAATCGAGAATGAACACAGGGAGCGACATCAACACTTGTCTGCTTGTCCGGGAAAGGGGGATTTTTAAATTTCAAGTAAAGGAGTTTTACTTGCCCGACCGATCGAAACGCGAGATGGTTTTGATCTTATACAGTCAGAGTGTAAACAGAGATCGGTAATGGACAGTTTCTGGAAGCTGCGCTGCCTGTCTATTTGTGAGAGAGACATTAGTGGAGAAATCAAAACAAATGAGCCTAACAGCTCACACAAAAACTCACACAAGAAACATACTGAGGTAGAAATGTTGAGTTTTTTTTAACATATGTTGTTAAGTAACATAACACGACTAAGGGCTGTTCTATATCACGATTGCAAATGTTACATTGAATTTATACTTTCATAAACAAGTAGCCTAGTTTATATGTAGTAACTTACATTTTAGACGGAATATTGACTGGTTTTGTTCTATTTCACCGACGAAAATAGTTACACAAGAAAAGCATCACCTAAGCGCTGTGTTTTGTTACTGAATGATTCATTATTTTGAACAAATCGTTTTAATGAATGACTGAATGATTCATTTATTAAGACGGTCACTTGTCGCCACCTATTGTTTAAAGGTATCATTGATTTTATTTTTTATTTTATTATTTGTTTTAATCTCATAATATTTTTACAGTTGTAATTTTGCAGTGTAAATTAATTGAATGGATACCAGCCCTTTTTATAACAACTGAATTTGATCAAATGTAAGAATTTGACATAACACATATATTTAGTAAGGTTTAATAAATTGTCCTTTATAAAGGCAAAAAACACCCTGGTGACCCCCTACAACAAATTAATTTGTAAACATGTCACCTTTTTCACCACTTGTGAGTTTGCAGGTCTGTTTAATAGTTCAAAAAGTTCAATAAATGTTCACATTTAGATTTTTTTAAGAGTTGTTGAAAGGTGTGTTTTAATAAATGCAACACGTTCCCAAAGTCATGTAAAATAATCGTGTTACATAATCGTGATTTCAATACTGACCAAAATAATCGTGATTATGATTTTTTCCATAATCGAGCAGCCTTACTATGCAGTAGCCTAATATTTGTATGAAATCGTGAAACATTACCTGGTCAATATCTTCCGAGTCTATCTGTGCCTGTTGCATGCCCGACGCTTCTATCCTACCGAACAGGTACCAGTGTGGGGGGTGGGGGTATTTACCACAGTGCAAGTATTCCACAGTGACTCTAGGGGTCGCTTTTGACAAAAACAGAATTCCTGCATAGTGTGCCTTTAATGACAGACAGGAATATTAGGCTGCTGTCACTTTAAGACTGAATGCACCGACCGAAAAAACTGACAAACATCCGGTTTCTTTCTCAGCTGTTCATATATGACATAACCGAGAGAATACTTGCCGAGACGGGCATTTAGAAATCATTTTGTGTGTATGTGTCCGTTCAAGTGCAAGTAAACGCAAAATGAGAATCATCGGTGTTCAATCGCTGTCTGAAGCGCTATGTGCACGACTACTTTCAGTTCTATCAGATCAAATAACAATGCAGGCAAAATCCCAGAGCAACCTCACAGAAACCCCCTACAAAACACTATCACTGCGTGGACAAGCACTGTTAGTTTTCCTACATCCTGACTGGTGGATATTAACCTGTGCTCTGGCCAGCAGTGACTCCACTTCTTTGTTGTGTTCAATGGCGACATCAAACGACTGGAGGAAATCAGACACCATGGGATCGATGACTTTCTTCGTGGTCTTATACTTTTCATGAATGATCTTCAGCAAGCCACATTTCTTCACAGGGCCTGGAGAGACATGAGCAATGTTTCAAAAATCAATTCAAATTCTGGAGGTCATAAGATACTTGTTATAAAAACTTTCGTTTCCTTAATGTGTTAATGTGTTTCAGTGTTATTTTACATTTTATTACAGTTTCTGTACCTGAAAATCTTAAAACACTGTTTATTTCATTAGTAACTTTGTTCAGTTGTATCTATCTGTTGCTATTGTTCTTTTTTAATTACTGAGTGTTTTACTTGTCTTTAATGCTTGAAATTTATATTAGTTAGGCTAGTTGTTTTTCTATGGTATTTTTAAACCACAAGCAAATCTTCCTTGCATAAGTGTTCTCTATCCTGTTTAATTCTGTTCATGATATTCAGCTAGAATTAAATGATTTGCAATAAGACTAAATGTGAATGATAAGTTTTATTTACAGTATTGGAATCAAAATAAAGAATCGATAAGAATCAGAATCAATAAGCAGAATCGAAATTGGAATCAGAATCGTTAAAATTGAAACGAAACCCTAATGTTTCATCACAAAGATCAATGCAGAAGAGTGCAGAATTCATCAAGCCGCTGTTTTACCGTTAAACGCATTGCAGGACACGCATATGGTTTTCTTCCTGCATTTGTCAGAGATCTTCTTCTTGAGGCCGCGCTTCTGCAGATACGCCAGTCCAGGTCTGCGCAAGTAATCCAGAAACTGAAGCTTTTCCTCTTTGGCGAGAAGGATGTGAGAACACGTCTTACAGACCATCTGCGTGAATGTAAATTTATATTAGTATAAATATAAAGATTTGCATAACTGTAATAATAGGTCAAACATATAAAATAACAAACACTATCAATACAAATACTAATAATATAAAAATACGGTGACACTTTAGATTAGGGTCCAATTCTCAATATTAACTAGTTTCATAGTACCGTGCATTAGGGGTGGGCGATATAGTCTCAAAATTCTATCACGATATTTCAAGAATATTTGCGATAATGATATTTATGACGATATAGACATTTTTTTTGTTGTTGTTGAAAATTTTCTTATTATGTTTATGTTGCCTAAATGTTTGCTCACTGATTGCGTTTTTACAATGTGGTAATTTTGTTGTTAAGAGTTTACACAACTCAAGGAAGCTTGATTTCAATCTTTGAATTAAATGTTAAATGTGTGTAGGTCTAACACCAGTATTCAGAAATACTACAGAAACATAATAAAGTAATCAAATGTAAAATAACACAGTCTTTTAGTTCTGTTTCCTGATTAAATTAAATACATAGGCTAATAATTCTCATTCATTACAATTAAAGCTATCTTTTGTTGTTTTGACGACAACATTAATGACAGACGCATAGCCTATGGCTGCTGTCACTTTTACAGCTAGTGCACGGATCTATTGCTGTTTTCATTATACTGTCCGTCACACTGTCACATGCGTTTTATACATAACAAGACTGGATGACAATATGGCAAGCCGTTTTAGCTTAAATTGTACCCAGCCTTTCTCTTCGTAACTGCATTTTTTCTGGTAAGAATTCAATTAGAGAGCTTTACAATTCAATTCTTACTAGTAACAATTACAATTAGAGAGCTCTTTAATGCAATTATTACTAGTCAAAACTGATTTAGAGAACTCTACAATTCAGTTCTTACTAGTAAGAATCCAATTGCAGAGCTCTTTAATTCAATACTTACTAGTAACAATTACAATTAGAGAGCTCTCTAATTCAATTACAGAGCTCTGCAATTATACATACTTTAATTCGTTTTTTTTAATAGTAACAATTCAATTATAGAGCTCTGTAATTAAAAATGAATGGAAGTCAAAGGAGACATATGACTAGTAAAAACTCATTTGTAGAGCTCTCTAATTGGAATTGTTACTAAGAACTGAATTAGAGAGCTTTGCAATTCTATTTTTACTAGTAAGAATGCAATTACGACAAGTAAGGCTAGGTACAATTAAAGCTGAAACGGGTTGCAATATGACAACTCTCGGAGAAGGTGAACCCTCAGGTCGGGTGCAAGGTCTTTTGTGTGGGGAGGCGGCGCTTGTCAGTCACATGGCAGGGTTTCCCATTCGTTCATTTATTTGTGGCGGCCCGCCACAATATCAACGCTGACCGCCACACATTGATTTTCAAATGTTTTTTTTTTATTATTGTTTTTTTTTTACTAAGCCTATTTAAAATCGTGTTTGATTGCAGAGCGCCGTAGTGCATTCGCGCAGCGCTACCTCTCGCTCGTCTGACTGCAATTCACTTTTGCTTTATTTAAACAAAGCTTTATGCTGGCGAAATTATTTTTCAAAAGTTTTTTGCATATGGCCTGTTGAGGCTTTTTTATTTGTTTGTTTGTTTACAAAAGGTCCTAAATGGCAGTTTTGCCTGTTATGGAATGTATCACTATTTATGTCTGAGCCTAATGATTAATATTTTTTGAAGTGCAATTTTGTTTACATCCATTTTATTAATTGTTTTTAGTATTTATTCAAGTGCATTTTTTGTTAACAGACTGAGTGATTTTATTGTTTTGGGTTATTTTGTTCATTTATTCCGCATATTTAAAATGTGTGCCGTTTTCAGTGTTAAACAGTCTTTAGAAATAATGGTTTATTGATCTTTGAAAAGGTGTACATGCATTAATTTGCCATCATCATTATTTTAGATGAAAATGGTCTCAGAACGACAATATTATCGTTTATCGCAATAATTTCTTGGACAATTTATCGTCCAGCAAAATTTGTTATCGTGACAGGCCTATTACAGACACAGAGACACGTTGTAACCTCACCTGTAGGATCCCAACAATAGCTTTGAAGTATCCGACGTGAAAGCAGGGCAGCTCCAGATCCAGATAGCCATAGTGTCCGAGACAGTCCGCAAGGTTCTTCCCACAGGTTTCACACGGCCTGTCCTTCTCGCTGGTACCCTGAACACATGAGAGATGATCAAGCCCTGTTTAATCATCTAACAAACCATGTTTCTGTGGTATTAAGAGTGTGTGTGCATTAGTGGTGTCACCATGCGGTGGTCCAGGACTCCATACTGCAGTGGTGTGTGGCTGGTGTCCTGGCTGTAAAGGTTCTTGCTGACCACCTGAATATGAGCCTGTTGTCTCATCTGTTCTGCTGATTTCATGCCAAAACAGATGTGACTTCTGATAAAGCCAGAGAAATAAACACCAAAATTACTCATAACATGCATTAACTACTTTTGAATGCATGAACAAATTCATACACACATGCACAGTCAGTCAGACAGACAGCTGACATGATATTTGTGTGTAAAGTTCTGATGAAACGTGTTTATCCTGCATGCAAGCCACAAACTTACATCTTTTTGGCCACATCCGTCTCTCTAAACTGCTCCTTCACCATGACTGCGGCGCGTTCACGCAGTCAGCGTGTGAATTCAGTGAAAATAATATAATTATGGTGATATATGCGTACACTGCGGCGTTTAAGGAAGATCTCGTCAATGAATCCTTCTGCCACATGCAGCACTGCTTGATTTGACGTCGCTGCGTGCGCGTCCATGAGTCTCTCAAGAAGACTGAGCGCGTCACCGGCGTCTCATCTGCGCACAGTGACACCTGCCGACGGGGAGCGCTCTGGAAAAATACATTCTTATTCGAAGTCTTATTAAAAAATGTATATTTTGGATCAGAAGCAGTTACATTTGAATGAGTGTGAATTATATACATTTTGGAGGTTATTTCTGTATGTTTTGAAAGGTTCGAAGCAACTTGGTAGTGGACGTTTGCATTTTTAGACACGGCCACTAGATGTCACTGCTCTTTTATTTATAAACCGAAAGATACAGTACATGAACATTTTAGAATTATTTTGATGAGAATAATGATGAGCACCGGAATGGCTGGCAGATGTGTAATTAATTTTTATTCAAGTATCTGATTTGCATAAACAAACTCTGTTTGACACGAATGAACACCTGCAGCCTGCAATTCTGTTGCAAAATCGACAAGTGATTTCACTTCATGTTCAAGAAACAGGTCCTTGTGTGTTCATAATTACATTCTGTAAAATATAATTTATAAATTACCTGTGGGTCAAATGCCCTCACTGATATATTTAGTGAAATATCTAGAGGATATTTGATCTAGACCCAGTACCTTATTTTCAGTAAAGCTGGATTAAAACTGCCGGTGGGAAGTTTGAACGCCACTCGTTTCACTTGTTTGCCGCTTAAAAAAGAAAAAGCCGTTAACGTTAGTCGCTCGCGCTAGGCTCAAGCTCGTGTCACTGAGGAGATGATGCATCTTTAAAAGGCTTTGATGTTGGTTTTCAGGACTGTAAAAGTGACTGGAAATACAGCCTTCTAACTTAATACAAGTGGATATTGCGTCAGCTTGGTTGTTTCTTCACAACGAAACACAAAGTCGACAGACCCTTCATCCTCTCTGTTCCCCAGTGGTGGAACAACTCGAGCTGCCAACGATCTGATGAGACCATCACAATAATCGTGAGTGTACAACTACAAACAAAGTTTTTGTTTTAAAAAAAACTGCTCTAGCCAGTAATCTATTTTATATTTGGCATATTGATCATGGCTCTTATGATAATGTTATGATTCAGATTCCAGGTGTATCCATCGGTCTGCCAACAGGTGGCGCTGTTTGATTGTGGTTTGTTTACAGCAGCAGCTAGTTTTGTGTAACCGGGCCTATACTCGACCCGAACTGGACTCGAAGCTGTGCTAACAAGTTAAAGACCGCGTTTTCCCCGACATCTGTTAGGTTACACCAGACAATGTCTAATAAGGGGAGAACTTTCACTCCCAGTAAACTTCCGGCTTCTGAACTGGTTGCAGTTCCGCTCTGGCTCCATATGAGGGCGCTCACAGGACTAGTGTAGAATGAATGGAGGTCAATGGAGATATACCCCTCAAAATCCAATTTTCTCAAGGTAATATTTTTGTCTAGTAATTTGAATGTTGTATTCGAAAGGAGATGCAAAGAAATTACTCACTGTTGGGTGTTAGATATCTCAGAGTCACTTATTTGCTTTAAAAAGTCTTTTAAAATGACGTTAATGACGTCATACTCATCGTACGACCGAGATACTGCTTTACGGCAATCCTTCGGTCACTTTGGTGCTTTCGCGCTCTGCACTTTCTTTTCTCTCGAGGCATCGAAAACACCGCTGACACAGGTAAATACACGTGCTAGAAGAGTTTTTGTTTTGTTGTTTTAAAAGACCACACCGAAAATACACACACACACATTCTGGTCCGGCTTCGGATGCCATGATACCATCAAGCGGTATCTCTGGTCGTAATCAGTCCTTCACTGACCAATCAGCGTTCATTAGCAGAATGCTAGCGTGTTATGGGCAACAACAACTCAACCTGTAAGAAATCTAAAGGACATACGTACTCGTTCATTCAACTTTCGACCTATAACCCATGTTGAACTTGCAAAACCTACAATCAAATCTGAGATTTCTCAACGGCAATCGGGTGAAAGAGACAAATTTAGCTGTCTAGCTCCATAGACTCCCATTCATTTTGTACTCAGGGCGATCGCCCTCCAGTGGAACTCTGGTGGAACTACAACCAAAATTCGGTACAATAGGGCTTAATAGGGAGTGAATAGGCTCTCTGTAGACGGCTCTGGTTACACTCATCCATCTGATTTCGATTCTTGAATGAACCGTTCTTTTGAGCAGGTTCTCTGGAAGTTACCGGTTAAGCCGGTAAAACTGTAGTTCCAGGCTGATGACGCAAGACAAGAAGTCAAAGTAGCACGTCAGACTCAAAAAGAACCGCATGAACCGGTTCAAACAACTGTCGAAGTTTGCCGAGGATTACCGAGGAGTCTGATGAGTGAGTTGACGATACTATGCAAGACTGCATTTGCAAGCATTTACTGTAAATATGCTTATGACTACTGTTATTAAATAACATTTTATTAAAACCTACAAAACACTTTCTGTCGAGAGATGTAAATACATTTTACTATAGTTTATTATGCATGCAGATTTCTATATTTTAAGTTGTCAAAGTCCCTCTTAAGT
Organism: Siphateles boraxobius; assembly: GCF_051911475.1. Classification (NCBI taxonomy): domain Eukaryota; kingdom Metazoa; phylum Chordata; class Actinopteri; order Cypriniformes; family Leuciscidae; genus Siphateles; species Siphateles boraxobius. The sequence goes on from NW_027508757.1 coordinate 948,864, forward strand.
CAATTATTGTATCCCTTAAAACTCATCTTTGATCAACAAAATTACATATTTAATGCCTTAAAACAGCTTGAATGTAACTCGACACCCTTGCCTCGTTTAGTACACGGTTCTTTGAATATGCAAATTTGCCCCGCCTCCACTCACTCACTCACTCAGACATCCACTCGTTGACGATCACACGTTGATCTGATTGGTTACAAGGAAGTTTGTGACGTCAGAAACACCAGCGTTTTCAGCAATGCTGTCGACTTGTGAATTTACACATGGTTTGTCTTAAAGCATATTAAAAACACCACATATAAACAACATTAAAACCTGGATTTTCACCACAGGGGGACTTCAGGATATTTATAGTCTGCATACTTTTACCCTACACACTTGCATTTGTAACAGAATCCTTAACCCTTTCAAACTATTAATTAAAATTATGTTAAAATATAAATAATTTAATTAATTCATATATTAATTCCTCATAGTGCTTTAAGCTTATTATGCACCAAACTCACCATTGGCCTTCAGTTCTTACTGTGCTTTGTTTTGTATTTAGACTGTAAATTTCAACAGAATGTGATTTCATGTTCAAGTTCAGAGTCTGACTCTGTAAATCTGTAAAAGGATTTACGCGCTCAGGCTTTTAAAAACCTTTCAGACCGTCCAGGAAAGCTCTTGTCAAGCAGCATCTCTGTATTACCGTGTTAATAGCTGAAGGATCATCTGATGCTGTAGAATAGACAGATGAAGCTAATGCATCCAGGTGAGAGAGACTAAAAGATGTTTTCAGTGTGGAATAATTCGATTTCAATCTCCAAAACATGAACGTGCAATGATTTATTCATCTGTAGTTTGTTTATGGCGTCTGTTGAGTTTAAGGAAGCGTTAGTTAAGTTAACTGACTAACAGGACGCCGAGTCTATCCACCATCCTCGTGTAATGATTTATTGTAAACGCATTTTAAAACTGTGTACAAGGAGAATGTTTTAAGGCTGTTATTAACTTTGTGCTCCAGTGAATTTTTTATTTATTTATTTTTTTTGGTTTTTGAGAGTCTTGCAAGTCTTGTTTGGGTTTGATCTTTGTGCAAATACTGTTCTGAGGATGAAATTATGAATAAATAAAATGTGTGTGTGTGTGTGTGTGTGTGTGTGTGTGTGTGTGTGTGTGTGTGTGTGTGTGTGTGTGTGTGTGTGTGTGTGTGTGTGAGTCAGTAATGGACGCGCCGAGGTGAAGGAGAGGTCAGAAATATGAAATGCAGAGGATGGTTATAAAACGTCTTTTATCGGTAGAGCACAGACCATCTGACCATTACTGCTCCATCACAACACCGTGTGTGTGTGTGTGTGTGTGTGTGTGTGTGTGTGTGTGTGTGTAAAGTAACTAATGATGTTTTCAGACAGCAATACAGTCTTGACCAATGCTTTACAGCAACACATGCATCAACACTTCACTGCAAAAAAAAAAAAATCAATATCTTGTTGTGTTTTCCAATAAATAGAGCAGCAAATACTTTGAAGCATACTTAGAAGAAAATTTGATAAAATTATGTTTTTGTACACTAAACATTTTATTTTTATGGCACAAGTCAAGATATAAAAATAATATTCAAGACATCACGACTCAGTATTTTTGTAAAGCTGCTTTGAAACAATGTGCATGGGAAAATAACTTATTATTATAAATAGTTTAAATTAATTAACTTTAATTTTAATAAAAAAAAATTAATTTAAAATTAAAATAATAGGAATGAGATTTTTTTCTGCTTTTTTAACCCCACATTTTGATGCTGTTGCTGTCTTGTAAAACATGCATTGCTTGATTACATGCATTCAAGTATATATATATCACAAGACATGACCTAGACACCTGTGTGTGTTTCAGCTAATGTCATTACTGAAGGACACCAATCCTGTCCAGCAGATTAAGGTCAGTGTGTGAAGAGTCAGTGGCATATGTTAGCGTTTAAGCTTTCGTTAGTGTCTGTTAAGCTGTAACCGTTGTGTGTCCTAAAGCTGAAGAAACAGAGACGGGAGAGCAGGAGAATCACTCCGACTTATGCTTAAATAAAATAATCATATGCGTTATGTAAATGTTCTTTATACTAGTGATTATTAGAATGTAATTAGGGTTCATTTGGATAATACAAATTACTGCACATAGTAAACTAACAATAATTGCAACTGCTTCACTTACTATTTTAAAAATGATGATGCAGTATGCTAGTATTCTGTTCAGTGTGGCTTAAGTAACCTATAAAATAGCATTGAAGCGTTTAGAAATGAGATCTGCACACTGACGTGAATGCGGACATTTTTTATTTAGCAACCGTAATGTCTTAAAACATCATTGGATCTGCGATTTCTGAAGGGTCAGTGTGTGCAGAAGTGGTTCAGCATGTTATCTTTTTTCTTTTTCTTTTTTCGTTTGGTTCAGCATCGTTATCTTCATGCAGTGTGATGTCGCTCTGTCAGCAGCCAATCAGAGCTCAGCATATGGAGCACCAGAGGAAGGCATCAGATTCTGTTTCCTGTGGTGTGTGTGTGTGGCACTTTATCGCTCATTAGAGCTCAGCACTCCTGCATGTGATAATATTCATAACGCCGTTTATGTTCTATCACATGGCAATCTGTGAGATCAGGAGCTGCAGGCTATAAAAACTGCAGAAGAGGAAATATGAGTGTGCGTTTGCATGCTACCCGCTTCGGTATGAGAGAGAGTTACTCTGACATTTAATTAATCAATTCAGGTCATGTGATTAAATGGCCCTTTGATGAACCCACATGTTTGAATCTGCTCGGCCACACCTGAGCGTAACTACACAAATGTGCTTCTAAAAGTGTATCTGCATGCAAATCATATGTTAATCTACTGTATATTATACGCACACTTCAGATCAAACCAAGGCATTTAAAGGGATAGTTCACCCAAAAATGAGCATTTTCTCACCGTGATTTCTTCTGTGAAACATGAAATGAGATGTTAAACAGAATGTTTGTAATGTAAAAGGAAGCGATGAAGTCATATGAACATACTTTTGTGATACTTTATGGTGCTTTTTTGTCTGAGAGTATGTTGTTGGATCTCATTCTGCTCTAACATATTTGTGTACAACAAAAGAAAGAAAGCCATATGGGTTTGGAAGAAAAATGAGGGCGAGTAAATGACCAAATTCTTATTTTCAGTTGTCAACTTTTCTTTTGACCTTAATGCAAATGCATATATATAATGGCTTGATTCAACTCGAACCTGCGTTTGTGCAACCTCATGCTTAAATCCAGATAACAGTGGTGTAAACAGTTTGAACGCGTCTCACGTCTTCAGACGGGCCGAGGAAGTCGTTCGGTGTGTGTGTCCCTGTCTGTAACACCCCCAGGCTCGCAGGCTTGTGTGTATTTGCATATGTGAAGATAGCAGAGAGGCTGTATGTGCAGATAAGTGGAGCCGGGCAGAAATCAATGCAGATGGTGACCTTTAACACAACTCATGACCCCTATTGTTCAGTCCTGTCTCTCATACACACACATGCACACAGTGGCTGGTAACATGCATATTTTATATATATATATATAACCTTTATATTTGTGTAAATCAGTGTAAATATATGAAGTGCTGGTGTCGAAGGAACCAAGTGTCACTGATGTTGCTACATTGTCAAGGACCACAATGGAAATAAGCCTTTAACTTGAACTGAAATCTTCATTCCTGATACATAAACCTGTCATTTAATACGAAGAGTGTGTGTGTGTGTGTGTGTGTGTGTGTGTGTGTGTGTGTGTGTTTGGTCCTGGTATTATGGAGACAAAATGTCCCCGCAAAGATGGCAATATCCAAAAATCCTTGTCCTTGTGGGGTCATTTTTGTTCCCCATGAGGAATATAGCTTATAAATGTGTGTGTGTGTGTGATGAGTAGGTTTAGGGGTCAGGTTAGTGTGTGTGTGTGTGTGTGTGTGTGTGTGTGTGTGTGTGTGTGTGTGTGTTTGTGAGAGAGAGAGAGAGAGAGAGAGAGAGAGTGTGTGTGTGTGTGTGTGTGTGTGAGAGAGAGAGAGAGAGAGAGAGAGAGAGTGAGAGTGTGTGTGTGTGAGAGAGAGAGAGAGAGTGTGTGTGTGTGTGTGTGTGTGTGTGTGTGTGTGTGTGTGTGTGTCTCTGACGTCACGCCCAGTCAGGCTGCTGCTGCCGCGGATCTCAAATATGTTCTTTGTTACTCTGAGCTTTACTCCGGGGAACCGCAAAACACGGAGTCCGGAGCGCGATTCTTACTGACCCCAAACTTTTGATCAGTTGTGTATAATGTTACAAAAGCTTTCTATTTTAAATAAATGCTGTTTTTTTTTGTTGAACTTTCTATTCAAACAATCTAGAAAAAATGTGCACAACATTGATAATTATAGTAATACACGTTTCTTGAGGATCAAATCAACATATTATATATACTGATATCTGAAGGATCATGTGACACTGAAGACTGGAGTAATGATGCAGAAAATTCAGCTCTGATCACAGGAATAAATTACATTTTACCATATATATACTATATATACAGTATTTTGCTGTATTTTTTGATCAAATAAATGTAGCCTTGGTGAGCAGAAGAGACTTATTTAAAAAAAAAATTACAATTCTTACCGATCCCAAACTTTTATGTACTATATGTATATGTATATATAAAATATATATTTTTATATAATTTATTATATTGTTTTATTTTATTTATATATGTATATTTCATATAATATACAATTTTATATATATATAACACATATTTTCTAATGCTTTATTAAATTAGCATAAAAAAGACTGCTCTATTTTAAAATGTGTTTGTAAGTTAGTGTGTTTAACCTGACAGTTTTTGCTGCTTACACCATTTGGGTCATTTTCCCCTCAATGCGCCATAAGTATTTGGATTGTGTTTCCGCCGGAATCCTGGATCATTGTAATCCATTACATGTTTTCCATCTGTCCACGGTGTGTGTGTGGAAATAGAAAGAGCTGGATGTAATGTGACACTGAACTGAGCAGATCATGAGAGAGAAACACAACACACTTCGGCAGCTCAGCGGATTCTGTCACTCATCCTCCGGTGGGGTTTAACCGGTAAGACCGTGTGTGGCTTCTTCAACTGCTTTAGTTCGGGGTGGTTTTGAGTTTCGAGTTTATCTTAATCTCCGGTTCACGAGTTCCCGGTGTTCCGACGGTGCGCGCGCGCGCGCGTGTGCGCAATCGGTTTCAAGCGGGATCGCGATTCGGATCGTTAAATCAGGTTTAGTCATCTCGATTCGGATGATTAAGTTATGTTTAGAAGATTCATTCATTCATTGCTTGGTTCGGGAAATTATTCGGATGGTTTGCACACATGGTTGCACTAATCCGCGTTTGTTTCATTCATAAAATTCCGAATATTGTGTTGCATTTGTTGAATGTTTATGGTTGTTTTGGAGCACAGTTTACATTACAGTTTTCATTTTAGTCTCTTACTTATTTTTTACACAAATAACAAGGTACTAATCACTTTAATTTGTAGGGTTGCTTGCAATCACGCATTATAACTTAAGGCTACAATAACATTCGTTATTGGTTATTTTTATAACAAAAACATGAATCCAGCCAAAAAGCTGAAATATATGCATTTTATAGAGAATCATGCATATGCTAATTTGCATTTCATCTTTGGTTAACACTTTTAACTAATAAAATATACACGTGACATACTTATACACACCTAATAATAGTTTGTATTGTAACAACATGGACAATGTGAAGTGTTACTTCAGTTTTCTTAAAGTAAAACAAAAATGTCAGTATTTGAATTATTGAGCGTGAAAACTTTTAAGGTCATAAATTTGTTTTTGTGGGTCTAAAGTAAAAGCAGGTGTGTGTGTGTATGTGTGTGTGAGAGAGAGAATACGCTGCTGTTTAATGCCTGGACATCAGTGCAAAAACACAAGAACCAAAAACCAGGCATAAAGCTGCTCTCGAACCATTATACATCTCTCTCTCTCTCTGTGTGTGTGTGTGTGTGTGTGTGTGTGTGTGAGAGAGAATGTGTGTTGGAGGTATTTCTCTAGTTGAGTCATTGACCAGCCCTTAAATTCCACTTTACGGTGAGTGGACTTTAGTCACTAGTGTTTGTACTGTGAGTTGCATAATGTTCTATTGCTGTTTATGCATATTAAAAATGAACTCAGATGTGATTCTTGGTAGCGGTGTTTTGCTCGGAGAAATGAGAGTGATGTAAGTGATTGCAAGCTCTGTTTGCTCTCATGTGTCTCTCGTGTGTTTGTAAGCTCAGTGTCCAGAAACGTGAATCTGAGGAGGGATTTCATAGCCTCGCCCCAGAGAGTGTGTGTGAGGGGGTCGTCTGTCCTATTCAGCTGTAGATGTGGACAAAAGACACATTGACAGAGCAGTGTTTGTAGCACGTGTGTGTAGCATCATTTGTTAAAGTGGTCATGAATTGAGAAATCTAATTTTCCTTGAACTTTTGACATGTAAGAGGTCATCGTAGGCCTACTATAAAAATACTCAAAACTTCTTTGTTAGCCAAACAAAATGTTTTGGATTTTGTCAGATTATGACGTAACAGTGCGACATCATCGGCTCTTTAGCCCCGCCCACTTATTCACAAGTGTCATGTTGTACTAAATACGAGAGAAATAAAAAAACAAATCTTTGCATGGCCTTCCTGGACGACGCTTCATTCGTTTCGCTATATTTTACTGTGGATTCGTATTTAATTAAAACATGGTTCAAGGCAGGCTTTTTAGAGAGACTGAAAATAAAAGATGATGCAGTGCCGACTAAATTAGACACAAGTGTGAGTAACAGTGTTTTTACCATGTGTCACTATTGCTTTATCTGTTACAGATCGTTTGATAAGTACTGAGTATTAATACTGTAGCACGCATCAAACTGTGATTAGTTGTGATTTGCTGATCTTTCCCATGCTTGAGCATTTATGGGGTTAATGCGTTCGATTTTTGAATACAGAAGAAAGCACATGGAGAACTGCTTTTGTTATTGTTTTGATCAAAGCCATTCCCTGTAATCCTGAATTAGGGGTGGACTGGACAATATTTCCAAAAATTTAATTTCACAATCTTATATCAAACAATCTTATATCAAACATTCACGATCCACAACGTGAGTCACGATCTTCCCAATATATCGAGAATGTCCAGACTTGAACAAGCCTAATGACTTCATCTATTTTCACAATTTAAAACACAGTATTGCATTAAACCCAGAGTTAAACTTTAAAACACTGCATAGTTTTCACTGTATGAATTAAATATACATTGATTCTTATTATAACTACTGAAGTTATCTGGTCAAGAGCAGTGAGTGATTTTGTCTTTAACATTAATGACCGATAAATTTGCGATATTTGCGTTAGGCTTTAAGACCCGAATGCATGGATATAATATAATGACACACATCCATTTCTTTCCCAACTGTTTATTCACTTAGGACATAACTGACTGTCTTTATGTAAATATTTGAATGTGAATATACAAGATGGACATTTTGACACATTCTTGTGTGTATTTTACCGCTTAGGCGTCTGTTTACTTTGCCCGTCCGTGTTTAGCTCCGTCTCGCAGCACGCACACAGAAAGTCTCTTTTGCAGTTTAATGCGCTTTTAATAACTCTTTTAAAAAATAAAGTCGAGTCTCCTTTATTTATATAGCGCTTTTCACAATACAGATTGTTTCAAAGCAGCTTTACAGAGACTATAGGAAATTAATGCAACACAGATTGTTTTGGCTGTACAGCAGCTCCTGCTTAGTTTTTAATTGATTCATTTCCATTGTAAAAATCATTAGTTATTAACTTAGGAGCCGCTTACATGACACTGTGTAAAGCATGTGCCGCTGTGGACTGCATTTTACAACAGTCCCGTTACATGATTTGACTGATTTGGACGTTAAGTTTAGGCTTTTAAGGAGGGGCGAAAGCACACTGCTTTATAGGAAAGGAACGGCAAGTTTTTATAATCTTTGAAAGCCAAAATCCTTACCGAAACTAAAATTTGATTCATCGCACAGCCCTATTGCTGTAAAAAAATTAAAAAATGCATCAAAACGCATGAAAGTCACATGATAGAGACACTTGATATAATTTGGCCAGTCAGAACAGGCATCTAGTAGGCAGTACTTTGCTTTATTTTAACATTATTACGAGGACATAAAATATATAATCTCTGCGATTCACTTGGAAAAGTAGATGGACGGATTGAAGATTGATCACAATATAAAATCGCCAGATCATGAATTTAAAATAATGATGCGCACGGATAAATTGTTTAGAATAAATACTGCAATATTACATTTAAAGATAACAAGAATTGTTCATTTTGATTTCATGGGGCCTTTAAGGCTACAGCTTTACTGAACTCGTTTTAACCAGACGGTCATCCAGAGAGGGCATGTTGTGTGTCTTACGTTGGCGTGTGTTGCGATAATCTATCTTGCTCCGCTGTGATGCCTGCGAGTCGGTCTACATCAAACACACACACACACACACACACACACACACACACACAGAGGTCAGGTCAGATGGCTGGCGAACACCCAGCGTTTAGATCTGTGGAAAGGTCACTGACCTCTGGCTACATCCAAAAACACATCCGTTTGCACAGACTCCACACAAACACACATTACCACACCTCAATTTAGACAGTTTCCTAGTTAATTAAATATAAATCATTTACTGAAGATGTTTACTTGCCTAACAGCACATGAATTTACACGGAGTTAAAAATTATCACTCATAGAGATTTTTCTTTTTTATTGTTTAGATGCTTTAATTTGACATTGTGCTGGTGGTTTGTGTGTTAAAACCCTAATTGTATCTTTAAATTGATCGGTTTTCCCTCATATAGATATTTTATCCATTGCATCGCAGCTCCACTTTTTATTAATTGCTGGCCTCATCAAACTGAGCGTTTCAGCGTCAACATTTCTAGTTGTCTCCATGTTTTCAGGCGTACATTTTTTACTTCTAGGCTGTGAAATGTGTCTTTCTGATTGGCCCTGTGCTGTGGGATGTGTGTTTGTGATTGGCTGATGAGGATGAAAGCCATTAGCACACATTGGGTGAACTGAAAGTGTCTCTCTGTGACTCGGTGCACTCTTGAGAAGAAAATCGAGATGAATTGCCAAGCCGGTGTCTGAGTGCACCGGATCCAGCTAATGGGCTTCCAGAGAGCGATAAAACAGACCTTTAAGAGTGTGTCCTGCAATCACTGCACATTTACATCATACAAAAGATTAGGTCTGTGGGACGTTTTGAGATGTAAACGGTTACTCACAAACTCATCTGATCCAAAAAGAGCCAGGAAATCCCGTTTTCTTGATCTTACATGACTGATGTGGTCATTGATTAATTCAGTCAAACTCTCAATGACACGAGGACGTTACTCACTGTCGCTTGACATAATGCTGTTTGCTGTCCTCCAACAGCGTCAGTCTCTGTTGAACTTCTGAAAACAAGAGTGATTTTTATCTGCAGCCGGTGAGAGAATGTGTTGTTTTCAGTCTATGAGTCAGGACGAAAACACTCACAAAACATGCACTTATCAGAGGCTGCGCAGAGGTCGTCGGTGTGTTTCTAACGTTGTGCTCATGTGGGCTATGATGCTATGGAGAATCACAGATGCTTCCTCAATTATTACACACGCAGATGATTTGGGATGGGAATCATGAGAAATTAAGCGATTCGCGATACAGTTCCAATTAATGTTTCCGGTTCTGGCACCAGCCCTTCGCAAGGTTTTACTGTGAAGTAAAATTACTTAAATAAAGCAGCTAGTTTGGTAGTAGTCAGTTTGGTAGCCCAATTTGTTCTTAAAGGGATAGTTCACCCAAAAATAAAAACAAATGAAATAGCTGGAAGACTTCTGTTCATACGCTGGACAACGTTCTAAAAAATATAACTTTCCATAGAGTTGCATAGAAAAAAGTCAAACGGATTTGGAACAAAATGTTGAGTTTGTGTATGTATAATTTGCAAACATAGTAGCATAAGATGAAATGGAATGTTAAAAAAATGTTTTAATGTTTAAAAAAACAACAACTTAACACTACTTTTCAGATAGTGAAAATGCATTTGGATGTGTGTGAAGTTTCAGACAATTTGTCAAAAATTATTTCCCCTATTAGGACAGAGTCAGTTATAAATGATGGCACCTTAAAAAAAGGTCAGATGCAGAAAATGATTTTAGTCATAAATATATGCAAAATATAAAGTCTTTTTTTATTAGTTGTGATTTCACAATTAGTTCACATTGGGTTAAATGATGTTTGAATATTCATGAACTATATGTAAATTTGTCAGGGGCAACAAATTAATACTAGCAAAACAAACTGGAAAATTTGATATTTAGGCCTGTTGACTTTATATTTTTGCATGTGACAGGACTACAAACAATAAAGTACTTGTAGGGTCCCCGCAGGTTCTTAAAAAGTTTTACATTTCGTTTGATCAAATTTAAAGTCCCCCTGTGGTGAAAATCCAGCTTTTAATGTTGTTTATATGTCTATGTGGTGTTTTTAATACGCTTTAAGACAATCCATGTGTAAATTCATAAGTCGACAGCATTGCTGAGTATTTTCTGCTTAAAACTGCAGTGAACCAAAGACAGTCTCAAAAACACGGTTTGAAATCGCTGGTGTTTCTGACGTCACAAACTACCTTGTAACCAATCAGATCAACGTGTGATCGTCAACCAGTGGATCTCTGAGTGAGTGAGTGAGTGAGTGAGTGGAGGCGGGGCTCATTTGCATATTCATAGAACCACGTATACTAAATGAGGCAAGGGTGTCGAGTTATATTCAACATATTTTAATGCATGTAAAATAAACATTTTTGAAGGAAAGACCATTTAAATATGTATTTTTGGTGATCAAAGACAAGTTTTAAGGGATATATTTCTGTATTGGTTTTTTTGTCAAACTTTTTTTTTGGTTATGGTTTAGGATGTTACCGTAAACATTGACCCACAATACTATATTCGTTTTATATGTGTGTTGTAAAAAATTTGCCTAAAAAAAGCCTTAAATAAATGTGGCTGGTTTGTGGTGTATTGTGATTTGAGCAGTTTTGGTGGCATTTACTGGCCACTGACTGGATGTGTGTGTGTGTGGCTGAAGTGTGTGTCTATACATGCAGTGTTTGATCTTCATCGTCTGTGATCTTCCATCACAAACCCTGAGTGTCTGCAGACCGCTGACATGATAATGTCACGCTCGACTGCGTCTCCATCACGATGAAATGAAAGCGTTCCGGTGCCGCGAACACCAGCAGATCCGAGATATTACTTTCTCCAGGTGAACGTGCGTCCCGATACTGAGAGATGAGCTTGTGCTGAAACACACTCGCATGTTTTATCTCTGGCTACGTCTACATTAACCCGGATACATTTGAAAACGCCGTTTTCGTTTAAAAACGCTCTCCATCCACACTAGCGTTTTCAAGCATTTTCCAAAAGTTTCTACTTCACACTGAAACGTCGGAAAACCCTAAATTCACCTTACAGTGTATGCGTAAACCCTCATATAAGCTCACAAATAATACATTTATTGTGCAATTCTTCTCGCAGGATCATTTTATTTGGCTAAATATCTCAGCATGAAGCGTCCAGGCCATTATATGTGTGGTTTAAAACTAGGGCTGAAACGATTCCTCGAGTTACTCGATTACAAAAATTCCTTGAGGCAAAAACTCTGCCTCGAAGCCTCGTTACCGTCACGGACCGTTTATCCACACGGACCTGTTCAGGAAGCATATATTTTGAATTTAGTTGGCGCGATGGCGGAGAATAAATATGTAAATAAACGGCAGATATTGTCTAAAGTGTTGGATCATTACACACTTAATAAAGAAGACAACAAGGTGCAGTGTCTCTACTGCAAAATAGAGCTGGCATACCACAACAGCACATCTTCCATGATTCAGCATCTGAACAGGAGACATCCATTCCTTGCTGTTTCACCAAGCATCGCTGAAACAAGGTAACGTAGTCTAAGCCTATTGATGTTCGCTGATTTTAATCCCATACTGTATTTGTAGCGATGTCGTGACGTGATTTTTAGCTTTGATGACATTTTTAAGTAGTAAACGTAACTATCACGTTCAATTGCAAGAGTATAGCCTAAAAAAAGAACCCCTACACACACACACACACACACACACACACGCCAGTCAGACCAATTTTTTTCTCAGGTTAACTAAACTAAATTTGCAGAAGGTGCAATCCTTTTTTGTAATGTTGTGTATTAAGAAGACAAAAAACAAAGTTTATATTCATATTAAGTTTGTATTCATACGTTACAGTAAGTTCACTTAACTGTATGTTGTTATATAATTGTTGGCAATGCCAACTTGGCACTTAACTTTTGGAGCCAAACTTTTGGACTTGGAAATAAATACCTCTGTTGAGAAATAAAAAGCCAAATGCTTGATCATTTTACAGCCACATAATTTTTGTTATGCATAATTTGTTTTGGTTGTTCAAAAACACACTTATCCGATTAAAAAAATTATCCGATTAATCGATCGATTAAGTGCTAGATTAATCGATTACAAAAAGAATTCATAGCTGCAGCCCTATTTAAAACACAACGGCTCTCAGCAAATGTGAGTAAATGTTCTGTCATCTTTGCAGGACTGTGATGTGAAGAGCATATTTTAGCAACAGTGTGAAAGTGGAAAGCACATTAGTCACAACCCGGTTTAAACATGAATATCTATTGGTACAAAATGCGTCACATGACTAAACTTACGTCATCGTTTTTAAATGCCTCCGTTTTGACAGTCCATTTACAGCGCGAAAACTGCGTTTTCAAAAAGCTTTGTTTTCATTAAAAAACCTGCTGTCTTCAGAAGGCCAAACCGGAGAGAAAAAGATGCGTTTTCAAACAACGTGTGTGTGTGTGTGTGTGTGTGTGTGTGTGTGTGTGTGTGTGTGTGTGTGTGTGTGTGTGTGTGTGTGTGTGTGTGTGTGTGTGTGTGTGTGTGTGTGTGTGTGTGTGTGTGTGTGTGTGTGTGTGTGTGAAAAGCCAGAGATCTTTTTCTCAGCACGGGTGGAGCTGTTTTCTTCTCTCCTCTGTGATCAATGATCGAGGTGCCAAAGCTCATAAATTGAAGGAATGAAGCAATGGGAGGAGAAGGAAACAAGAGGAGGATGAAAGTTAGTCAATTATGAGATCTGGACCACAAAGGCATCCTGTGATTGTTCACACTCATCGCTTTCTCATGATTCAAGACGCTCTATTGTTGTGATTAAAATCATCTATGTAGCGGAAGCATTATTACTATACTGATTTATAATGCAGATAGATCTGATTCTGAAGTCTGATTGGATGAGCTGCGTTTGAAGCTGTAGTATAATAGCTGGGTATCGGCTCGGTTCATTGCCTATTGTTAAAATACGCAATATTTACATGTGTTTTGGTCAGTGTTCATTATCTCTCTATATTGGAACAGGAATGATCAGGGTGAGTCTGGCTTATTTCACAGCCGTCTGTAATCTATAAGTTTAATAGTTTATCAGTATGTGGGATGAAGAAATCAGACGCTTGCATATAGCCAAATGAAGCTCTTCTGTTCTGAGGCCATTTTAGGATTTAGACACTATTAGACAGGGTTATTATCATTAACTAAAACATTTTCATTACTTGAAATAAAATAACTATATAGACATTATATAAAAAAGAAAAAAACTAATAACTGATACTTTCAGTATGTGTCTGAGAGTGTGTGTGTGTGAGAGAGAGAGTGTGTGAGAGAGAGTGTGTGAGAGAGAGAGAGTGTGTCTGAGTGTGTGTAAGTGTGTGTATATATATATATATATGTGTGTGTGTGTGTGTGTTAGAGAGAGAGAGAGAGAGTTTTAACAGGATGATCTGATAATGAGCGTCTGATGTAGGAAATCCCTGGAGCTCATGTAACCGAAGACTTTACAGCATCTCAGGAAATTCACTGACGGTCATTTCCTTTTCAAGACATTCACACACAACAGACTGAATTAAAGGAGTAGTTCAGACAAAAATGAAACTTCTGTCATCATTTACTCACCTCATGGTGATCTAAACTCGAATTACTTTCTTTTTTGCGTTGCTCTTTTCCATACAAAAGTTCATCATTTCAAGCTCCCAAAGGAAATTATTCATTGTAAAAGTCCTTGTGCACTATATATTTTAAGTCTTCTGAAGTCAAATTATAGTTATGTGTGAGAAACAGAACAAAATTAGGTTGTATGTTGTATCTAAGTTGCTTTGGGTAAACGTGTCTGCCAATGCAATGAATATAAAATTTAAATGCAAAATTTCCTTTAGTGTTACATTTAAAAAAATCAGCTTGCAGACAGTTTTAAGACAAATAATGAGTAAATACTGACAGAAATTTCCCTTAATTACTTTTAATCTACATCTATAAGAGGAAAAAGTTCCAGCACATGCATGTGCATGCGAGCAACAAAAGACCAGTACGGACAGTTTGAGCGCATACACACACACACACACACAGCGTGGATTTGCATGTTGAACACAGGCAGATGAAAATGCGCAAGCAGTGTGACGTCACGCAGAGGCTCTTCTGGGCTTTCACAGTTAAACGGTTATCCGTTAACATTGTCTGCGCTCTGTGCTCAATAATAATGCCCTGCAATCATTCACTAGCTTCTGTTAATGCCCTTTTCTAAGCATGAAGCTTAGTGCAGCTCTCAAAGTCTGTGTGTTTACACAGCACAAACACACACCGGGTGGATAGACTCGTTGTAATGGGATCTGATTGTAGATGTTTTACTGGTGAGGTGTGTGTTTGTGTGTTTGTGTGTCTGTGTGTGTGTTCGTGTGTGTTCAATTAAACACCCAAACGAGCTTAATGTAGGCCTGATGATTTCACGAATAACTCATTCTCTGTTGATTTCTGTGAACTGGGAGGCTCAGATCTTTTCAGAAGTCTTTTAGCAGCAGCATATGAATGGTGGTGGTTGTGTGTGTGTGTGTGTGTGTGTGTGTGAGGTGTTATTCTACTTAAAGAAATCAATTCCACTGCAGCTGGTACCTTCCTCCCGGTGTCTTTATGGCCTGTTTGCAGTTCTGACTCCATTGATTTTTTTGTCTCCCCCTTATTCCTGCTTCAGGCTCAGAGGAGCATGTGATGAATGGCTGGAGGTGTCAGAAAGATCTGGAATTAGAGAGAGAGAGAGATACTTTTCCTTCCCATTATGCTCTAATGCATCATCTACACACACACACACACTGCTCTCTTTTGGAGCGATAGATGCAGGAATTATTGGAAGTTGTAAGCTCTGACATTCTCAGATACAAAACACTCTCCCGTTTGGAAAATGCTTCGGCAGCTGTTTCATATGGGATGCCGTTAGTTACACGTTGTGTATTTAAGCACGTAAACATTGACATTTAACACAATTATTTATTCATGGCATTATGTACAATCGAGGGTCTTGTGTCACCCTGACAGAGTTTATTTTGTGGTAATGACCTGTACATTATCTGCTTATTTCCTGACTAATTGCCAAATAGCGAATTAATGTGTGCGTGAGACTTATGGCTGAGATATGATTAGAGCAAAAAAAGTGTTTCATTTTTGGTTTTCAATCCGATCAAGTGTTTACATGTTCTCTCAATCGGATTAGAAAAGGAATAAACCAGCACTTTCAATCCGATTGAAATTTAATTCGGTTCGCCCAATCGGGTCATTTAAGTGTTTACATGAAGGCTTTTCAAGTCCGATTGAGCCGTAAACCTGATTACTAACGGATTATTTGGTTGCATGTAAACGTATAGCCACTGTATGCACGACATATAACATTGACATTTAACATGTTCATTTATTCATGGAATTATGTACAGTCGAGTGCCTTGTGTAAGCCTGAAAGAGTTTATTTTGTGGTAATCACCATCTGCCTGTATTATCTGCTTATTAACTAATATTTGTGAGACGCTGCTTGCATCAGTCTGTGATGTGACTCATATGATTAGAGCATTAGTTCGAGAAACAGTGTGAGATGTGTATAAATCTGCTGTGAGTGTGAGCAGGGCACGACTGTCCTTAAACACAAGAAACCCTAAAAATAACAACATCCAGAGAGAGTCTCACATTCCTGCGTGTTCTTCTGTCTGGAAAATCACTCTCGTTCAGATGAATTTAGCCGTGAATCTCGTCTGATCGACGTGTAGAAACTGATCTGCTCAGTCTGTCCGTTTATGGCTACGATCTGCTGCCTCACTGTTTATTAGATTAATAAATCACACACTGTAATGTTTCATAATGATGATTTTGCCTGCTGTTGACTTAGGCAACATTCAGAGGTTCTCTTGACTTGACCCCATAATGCATTGCAAAAAAGTCCATCCAAGATTGTGGAAGTGAGATAAACATTGATTCTTAATATATTTAATTAATTCAATACGAAAAAAGTATCGAATTTCAAATATGACTATTTTAAAAAACGTTTGTGTGATTGCGTCAGGCTCATTATGACAGACAGCAAAACATTCCCCTCACTTGAGCAATGATCATCTCATTAATATTCAAATTGGCAGTATGAATATTCAGAAATATTTAGAAGACTGAGTTCAAATATTAGTATTAAATAAATATACATTACATAATAAATATTAGATTAAATTCAACTTTATTGTCATTGTACAGTACAAAGCCAAAACAGAAGAATATAACCAGTTGTGCATATATACAAGTATTATATGAATACACATACTAAAAATATATTCTGTATGATAGTATGTGAATATGGTAATCGTTCATTGTGATAGTATATCATATCACTGTAAAGCTGCTTTGAAACAGTCCATATTGTTAAAAGCGCTATATAAATAAGGCTTGACTTGACTAGTATATGAATATGGTAATAGTTCTGCATGATAATGTATGAATATGGTTATCATTCAATATGATGGTATTAAATTGTGTGAATATGGTCAATTGTATTGTATGAATATGGTAAACGTTTAATATGGTGTATGAATTTGGTTGTTCATTCTTTATTACTCTGAAACAATATTTCTTTAAGGAACATTTTGAAAATGTAGATTTGTTGCATTGCGGCTGTAGCTAATCACTGCTTGGTGTTTTCTTTCAGGTCAGATGAGCAACTGATGGATTCATAGCATATTCCTGTTCGGTCCTGTGGACGCAGAACATACGCAGGTAAGAACTCAGCCATCGTGGGTCAAAAATGAAACAAAATGTGTGTGTGGGATGTTTTCTCTGAGAAGGCTTTTAATCCTCAAAGTCTGGATGAGAAAACACTCATCAGAGGAGCGTTGTGGCTGTAAACACACCTTTGTTTTAGTCGAACAGAAGTCAGAACATGTTTGTTCCAAGTATTTCATGAATGTGCCATCGTGGAGTGCTGCGTAATACGTGTTGCTGCATAAACGGACTAATGCGTTGGCAAAGTCTGGTTGTTTACCCGAACCGGAAAATGATGAAGACTCTTTTGATTTGAGACTGTAACTAGCAAACACCTTGAGTTTTGAGCTCACTAACATTTTCAGTAACACTTTACATGATGAAGCCTATTATGTATAATGCATTATAAAGTTATTTATGATGTATGTTATAATGCGTTATATCTTTTCATAAATAATTGTAACTAACCGAAGTTAAAATGCATTATAATATTTGCAGATTCCATCTGAAATTGGTTGTTTGTCATGTTTTTTAATGCATTATTCTTTCTAAATGTGTAAAAATAAATAATTATTATAATGTATTATACCTGTGGTTACAATTATTCATAAGAACATGCAATGCATTATAATGTGCATTACAAGGCATAATTACTATAAATACTTTTAAAAATGCATCATAAAGCATTTTCTTCAGAAAATGATGTAAAAATATAAACCATAATGTAAAAATCTTCTATGATAGAAAATGTAAAACCATCAAATGAAACTAGAGCGTGTGCATGTATTGCAACACATGACTGTGCGTTTGTTTGCATATGTTGACTCATGACTCGTGTGTGTGTGTGTGTGTGTGTGTGTGTGTGTGTGTGTGTGTGTGTGTGTGTGTGTGTGTGTGTGTGTCTGCAGCTGCTGATGTATATTAGGTCGTATAATAGACTGTGTGTGTGTAAACTACGCAGTCAGAACAGTGTGTTATTGTTGAGCGTGTGAACAGTGTCTATTGTGAGCAGCAGTGACGACCGCCTCTATCCCTCTCTTGTGTCTGTGCATGTTATGAAGTCGTTTATATTAATGTCATCATGAAATGAAAATGGACTGCTTGCTTTGTAAATACACATTCCTGTGGTCTTATAATGCATGCTAAACAAAAATCTACTGTAAAAAATTGCGAGCTTTACTTTTTCAATCTCTCTCATGTTGAACCACCTGACATAAAAAAAAACGCTTTCCATGTTGAAAAAAAGAAAGTCCTGACCTACATTTGTTGAATATCCAGTTTCACTCTGTCTGAAATATGTCAGATTATAGATGTAAAACACTAGATTGAGAGTGCCGTGTTTTTATTCCAGTGCAAATCTGTTCTGTGACCGTCCTCCGCATTATTTGCATATGAAAACACGAGCGATGACATCACCATGATGACATCAAGACCAACTGCAGGAGAAAGAGAGAGAATAAAAAATGAGAAAGACTGAAGGAACTAAATCTGGACTGAAAGACTAAAGGACTCTGGACTCTTGTTGTATCATGTTATGACAATGACGATACTTGTTGTAGGTGTTTTTTTTCTCTTTCTTCAAGCATTTAATAAGAGAAAAAAAGAGACATGCACACAGAGTGAATGTAAATGTGATCTGGAAACATGCTTTCCTCTGTTAAATTCAACAAAAGTTCCAGAATTTTCAACACGACGTATTTACAAAATCATCAGTAGATGAAGATGAGCAGGGCAGAACGTGATGTACTTCCAGACGCAGTGTTTCACGGTTCAGACGTTCATGTTCCTCTCTACACCCGTTCCTGTCTGAGCCTGTTAAACTCTCTTCTTCCTCTGACAGGAAAGGCCTCATTTCCTGAGGCTGATGTGAATCAGAGGCACAGAGGGAAACGCTCCGGCCACTCGGCTTTCAAACACACACGTGAATGAATACTTCACGACTCCAGACTTACATTTGAGAGCAAGCTCTGCAGCAACTGATTCGGTAGCATCGCACATGTAATATTAATTATATCATTACATGTTCTATCTCATATAAATGCACATTTGACTGTAGCTTGAGCTTGATGTGGATGTACATTTATTTTCATTAATGTAACATCTGTGAAAAAAAATTACAACTTCATTTTTATAGGGTAAATTTTAAATATTCTGACTGAGTTAGGACTCATCTTTTATTAAAATTACCATTAGGTAAAACGGATGGCAACTCATTACCCTGGTAAAAGAAAACTACATGGTTTCTGGGGCATTTTGTAATGAAAAACATGTTATAGCTTAATTACAAAAAATACTAATTCCATTACTCCTTTCATATATTATTAATGTAGACATATATTAAATGTAATACAATTACATATGAATATCCCACATTTCTGCCTTAATACCCATGGTTAGTCTTACATTTACAGTAAATCAATGGTAAATGTTGGTGATATGTGGGTTGAAAAACTTTCTTCTAGTTGTGTTTGTTTATTGTTGGTTATTGATGTTCAAACTGTCTGATAATTGAGAATCATTCAGTATGATTGCTTATAAATATAGTAATCATTCAGTATGATGGTATATGAATATGGCAGTCGTTCAGTATGATGCTGTATGAATATGGTAATTGTTCTGTATGATGGTATGAATATGGTCATTGTTTTGTTTTTTATTAACTTTGTAAAACAACTTTGTATTGATTTCATACTGATTTAAGTTCTGCAGAAATCTACTCAAGTTTATTTCCCCCCATTTTTACTCCATTTGTTGTGTCTTAATACTTTTAGCATGTGTATTTTCTTCCTCATTCTTGCCGTCTGTGTTACAGTGATGATTGTAATCCTCTTAAACCAGCGTGTGTGTCACTGAGGAGCCGGTGGAGCTTTAGCACGTTTCTCGTGTCTGACGTGTCGTCTTTCACTCAGTGATGCAACACAAACCAGTTACTGACGTTCACACAAAACTTTAGGAAACACTCGCTCTGCTTCTCGACATGTTTCCCATCGTGTGTGTGTGTGTGTGTGTGGCCTGTCTCAGCACATCATCTGCTAGTTACGCAAGTGTTCCAGTCGCTACAGCCCACAGTCTGACACACACAGCTGATAGTTGCGAGTACACGAGAGATCCCGCTTGTACTGTTCATTCACACTATAAATATCACTCACCATCTGAGACAGATGATGTAAACGGGATATCATGTGATTATGGAATCGGCTCTCATACTCCTGATTTCATTATTTTACAGCAGACACAGAAATGCTTCCTGCACACACACACACACACACAATGTTGAATAAATGAGTTTATGTACTTATGTGTCTAAATCGTCTGTGTTTTCCAGGGACTGAGTGTTGATGGCTGTGCGATAGGGACAGAGAGACGGTCCTGAAGGATGAATTCTCTCCCGCCCATGGACAGACACATCCAGCAAACCAACGACCGGCTCCTCTGCATCAAACAGGTGAGGGAGAACAGATGCGAGACCTTTTACAAAGTCTTGAAGTCGTATTTAGGCTCTACTAGAACAGGTTTTCCTGCTTGAATGTTGATTATTTTCCTCATATTCTCCATTGTTGCGGCTCCTCTCTTCCCAGTCTGTCAGTAACGCTCTTTTTACTTCCTGTCTCTATGAAGTCCCTCCTTCTGAAAAGCACACTGTGCTCTGATTGGTCGGCTGGAGCAGTGTGTTGTGATTGGTTGAGCGCTTCGAGTGTGTTTGGGAAATGTCCCGCCCCTTACCATAACTGCCAGTTTAACTACTAACTAACTCAACCAGGCCCGCCCCTTTATTCTGCGTATTAATTATTATAATGAGGAATATTGTGACGTGTTCCCGGAAGAAACTAAAGATACAATGGAGGCGTTTCAGGAGTTCAGAAACACTGACACTGATATAGAGAAGAACTCCGGAAACCTTTTTCATGCTCAAACAGCAACATTACACACTAAAGAAAGATAAACATGGAAAAAAAGCAGAATAGGTGATCTATAAAAAACTTTTAGGATCTTATGTCAGTGTTTCTTCATCACAGCTGTGAGACGTCAAAACGTCATTAGATCAAGTCAATAATTCAGGATTCACTGCTTCTGCCTTTACAGTGTGAGAGTGTTTTGATTGGTTTATAAGTCATTCTCAATGCAATGATGCCCCCTACAGGACACCTGGAGAGCAGATTTCACACAATTATTGGACTTCATTAGGGGCATATACTCTCAGGAACAATACACAGAACTTTCTGTTGATTTGTAATGAATATTTCACACATTAACATCTCACATAAACAGAGTAATAACTTAATAGAATCAAATGAACTTGTGTTCTTATGATTGTGTGTGATTTTCTTTTATCAGCACCTGCAAAATCCAGCAAACTTCCAGACGGCGGCGACGGAGCTGTTGGACTGGTGTGGAGATCCTCGAGCGTTTCAGAGGCCCTTTGAGCAAAGCCTGATGGGATGCCTAACGGTGAGGTCATCTCACTTTCAGTCGATTAACCAATCAGCATTCATCTGCTATTTAGTAATGAAAACAATCAGCTCTGACAATTTCCTTGTGTGAAGATTTCCCTCTGGCCTCACTCACGTCACATTAAATATTCTACATTATATTATAATATGATAGTCTATATTGTTTTACATTCTATATTAAGAGTATATTCCAATGAAATTTCTGTTCTGCTGTATTCTATTTTGTATGTTCTATTCTGCACCAGTTTATTGTATTCATTTTATTTTATTCTGCTCTAATCTCTTGTAAACTATTATATTCTACTCTTCAATTCCGTTGTGCTTATTCTATTTTTCTGTTTTATTCTGCACTAATTTATTCTATAATTTTAGTCTATTCTGCTCAGGTCTATTGTAAACTATTCTATTCTACTCTTCTATTTTGTTGTGCTATTCTATTTTATTTTTCTGTTCTATTCAGCACCAGGTTATTCTATTCATTTATTCTATTCTGTTCTGTTCTTTAATCCATCCCATTTAATTTTCCTCTTTATTCTATTCTGCTCTAATCTCTAATTAACTATTCTATTCTACTCTTCTATTTTGTTTTCTATTCTGCACCAACTTATTCTATAAATCTTATTCTATTCTGCTCAGCTCTATTGTAAACTATTCTATTCTACTCTTCTATTTTGTTGTGCTTATTCTATTTCATTTTTCTGTTCTATTCTGCACCAACTTATTCTATTAATTTTTTTTACTTCTATTCTGCTCTCTTCTGTTATAATCTATTCTACTCTTCTTTTCTATTTAGCTTGCTTTCATTTGATTTAATTCTGTTCTATTCTGCTCCAATTTATTCTTAGTTTTATTTGATACGATTTTGCTCTGTTGTATTGTAATCTCTTTGGATTCTACACTTTTCTGTTGCTTTAATCTGTTCTGTTCTATAATATCTGAGTCTGTTCTATTCTGATGTGCTCTATTATATTCTATGGATGTGCCTCAGACTCTCAGAATGAACTCAGTCACGTCTGATTGTGCTGATGTGAACTCTGACATGTTTCTACAGCAGAGTAAGAGCAGAAATCTCTAAGCTGCATTTAAGGAGAATGTGGAACGACGGCTGAACCAAACCTCCTCAGATGTTAAATTATGTGCTTTAGACACACATATATATCTCTGCCTGATGTGTTTAACTATAATTAAGACACAGATATGAGGCACGACTGTGTTTCAGAGGGAATCAGGCCTCAGGGTGTGGTGTTGAGCGCATGAGCCGACCTGATGAGGGTTTGCAAATCAGGAGAGAGATTTCATTCCCAGAAACTCCCCAAACCACAACCACACTGTGCAATTTTACTATGACAAAACATGCATGCCCGAATGCTGATATTCCAGTGCACGTCTGTCTCTCTGTCAGGTGTTGAGTCGTGTAGCAGGTCAGCAGGGCTTCGACATGGATCTGGGGTATCGGGTGCTCGCCGTTTGTGCAGCAAACAGGGACAAATTCACCCCCAAATCAGCAGGTGAGACTCCAGGATCATCAACACACGCTTCTGAGCGTGACGTCAGAGCATATAAATTGTACTCAATTGTGTCTCTTTCATCATTTTTTCATTTATTTTGCTGAACCGGATGCTGAGCCTAGGGCTGCACAATAAATCGAAATATCGCAAATGTATAAATCGCATTATGCATATCGCAACATCTTGCAATAACGGGTCATGAACAAAAGACAAAGAGAAGATAACTCACTTCTCTTGGCTGAATAACTTTTGTAGCTTTAATGACTTGAATCAGTATAGAATAACTTTTGTAGCTTTAATGACTTGAATCAGTATATATATTAAATTCATATAAGCAGTGTTTTAGTTTTACATTTGATTATTCAGTTTCTGTTGTTAAATAAACCTAATGTAGGCCTACCTAAAAACTTAATAACACTTACTACTTATGCTACAGTAAAACACTGCTGTTCACTTTCAGAAGTTGTAGGGATGTTTTCTCGTCACAAAAAGAATGAAACGCGT
>NW_027508757.1:977500-1095000 GCF_051911475.1 Siphateles boraxobius
TTTCTCCCACGCACACACATTCATTCGCACAGTTTTCCACACATTAACTGTTTACATCTTTTTATTATCTCCATAGTGATGCACCATTTCAATATGACTCCGTCTCCTGGCAACAAAACACCAATCAGCCGCCGGGTTCAGTTTCAGTGGTGACCACCGTATGGGGTGTGACCAATACGACACAGAGTCATGTAAGAATGTATTTAAAGGTGTATTGTGTAATATTTAGGAGGATCTGTTGACAGAAATGCAATATCATATACATAACTGTTTTCAGTGGTGTATAAAGACCTTACATAATGAACCGTTATGTTTTTATTACATTAGAATGAGCCGTTTCTATCTACACACACCACGGGTCCCCTTATGGCTCGTTTCCACTGAGCGGTACGGTACGGTACAGTTCGGTACGGTACGCAATTATTTGCGTTTCCACTGTCAAAAGTTGTGAATGGTACCAAAAAGCCGAACCGTACCGTACCACTTTTTGGGTACCCTTCCGTTGGGGTACCTAGCACAGTGGTACGGTACTAAAGGGTGGAGCTAGACTCACTGCAAAACGCTGATTGGTTGACAGAGATCGTCACTTGCGCGAGGGGAATGGCAACATAAGAAGCGCCATTTTTTAATATACAGTTGGAATATAATACTACGGTTATTCTTTCACGAAATGTAGTTTTAAGAGTTTTTGAGGCGAGAATGTAGTTGTTTAAAGCTCAAATCTGCGGTTTATTTATAATGATTTATGATAATTTGATCCATTCTAGGCGATCACCGGGCGCTCGGCGCTCATGTTCCCCACCTGGAACAGCCTTTCCTCGGCTAGTCGTTCTGACGTTTGCCGCTGACTCTGTAGCACATAGTGGTAATTCGTCTTGTGTAAATTTAACGGGTGATCTTTGGTCTCATGAATCGATAATTCGTTCCCTGGCCAGTCGTTTTGGCTGAGGGCTAAGTGAAGTTTCATATATTTAGGCTATAACTTTTCCGTTGTAAAGTTAACGTTAGACTAGCGCTGAATTTGTCTGAATTGTTTGCTTTATTTCTTATTGTATAGCTTCTTGTAACGTTACCTTTTACTTATACTTTTATAATGGCTATTATTGATAGAACTGAAATTTAACAAAAAGAGATAGGGTTGAGTTTTGTCATTTTTTATTACAAGATTATCACTGTAATGTTGTTTATTGCAACATTTGTACAAATGCACATATTGCCTGGAATATGTTTAATATTTTTTTACATTTAAACGAAAAGATGCAGGGTTGTGTTTTATATTTCGTTTTGTTATAAATAGGCTAACGTTAAACATGTATATAATCAGGTCTATACATTGCCTGAACCACATTTGTGTGCCTATAATGTTTAAAATTTATTTAAATGAAAACGAAAAGAGGCAGAGTGGTGTTTTATAACATATTTCGTTTTATTGTTGCCTAAAATGTACATGCAGAACGCGCTGTTCCATTTGTGAATTACCGGACTCGCGTCCTCGGGAGTCCCTCTGCTGAGAACTTTACATACTTGGTATTGAGAAATGCCTAATGTCGGCGCTTGTCTTCTTGTGACAAACATGACGAGAAGCAAGGACAAGATCTGCTGTATGCCATCCATTGGTGTTTACTTTGTCGCTTTCTTCTTCGCGCGAAAATCACGTTGATCGCTTCTTTCCGGCAAACACCACGCCTATCAAGTAGGGTACTGTTGGCGGTGGAAACGCTAGCTGGATCATGGTTTACTGACCCGACCCGACCCGAACCGTACTGTACCGTACCGTACTGCTCAGTGGAAACGAGCCATTACAGTGAAATAGCCATTTTGTGCCGACATGTTTCTACAGTAGACAAAGCAGGACAAACTGCTACAGAGCACGTTTCGTCATTATGTTGTTCTTCGTGCAAAGATGCTAGCTAAAGTCAGTGATTAAAACATTGACACAATGATGAAGTAACAATAATATTCACAATAACATATTGTTTTACTGAATAATTAAGTAAATATAATTTCTTTATCTTTGTAAAGAAACCTCGTTGCTTAACTGGCTACTCTCTGCTGTCTCAGGCGACGACATCACATCCTGTCGGCCACCGTAACTTCTGTTGGTTGCAATTCGCAACCTCACCACTAGATGCCACTAAATAACACTGCACCTTTAACAGCGTTCAGAGCACATGCTGCTGTTTGAGTCCCTGTAGTAAGTGTGTGTGTGTGTTTAGGTGTTGGGGAACCCCATGGCAAACCCAAACAGCCATATGAACCCCATGACTGGAGGAAACCCGGGACCGTTCACTTCACAGCAGCAGTTTTCCTCCAAGGTTAATCCAAACCAGGCCTACATGCATCAGGACATGTACGGGAGACCCAGCTATCCTGGAGGAGGAGGAGGATTCGGGGGCAGGTAAGTGTTTCTCGCTTTTTATTATTCATATAATTTTAAAAAAAGACTGTCAATCAGTTCCAAGCTACAGATATTTATATCAGCTCTCCAGGGTTTGAAATTAACTTTTTCACTCACTGGCCAATTTGGCTACTAAATTTTTAAGTTAGTAACCATTCAGAACTTCTACTAGCCAAAAATAAAGAAAAGAACCAGATTAACTATGTCACAGCTTATATATATATATATATATATATATATATATATATATATATATATATAAGCTTTAAAAGAAATACTAAACTGGAAGTACGAAGAAGGATGAAACGAAGTGTGCCGAACTGTGACGAAGTCAGCTTTTATAATATATGTAGTGTGTATATATTATAAAATTTGGATTTCACACATTCATTTCTTATTCAAACAAAATCCTGTCATCCAGCATCTCCTCCCTTCCTCTTTCATCCTTTTCACCAAAAATGAGTTTTAGGTGGACAGATCAATACAGTACAAAGAACATAGAAAAACAATTAACATGTAGGAACCTCACTCTAACCCAGCACTGACCCTGACTCGCATTTGGCGGGTAGTAATTTCAAACCCTGCACCTCTCAAACAAAGATATGAGAACAAATCAGTCCGTAATAACAGTTCTAAAAATGCCCTGATGTCAAATTCAGTATGCAGTTTATTGGCGATGCATACTATATACAGGCAAGCAGATGAAAGTTTTACATTTCCCATAGAGAACCATTATAAAGTAAATGCAAAGGGAAACTTTTCGTTTTGCTTTCGTAGAATCTGAGCTTATCTGCTTGCCTGTTTATAGTATGTTTTATTAATAAGCTGTATATTAAATTTAGTCCTCCAATATCACTGTTTTAATCCATTAAGCTACATTAAAAAATGTTTGTAATGGTTTTCTATGGGAAAATGTTTGCCTGAATATAGTACGCATCATCAGGAAGTGATGGTACATATAGTACGTATTTTCTCCCAAAATCTGTTTTATTTTTTTCTAAATTTTCTAAAAGCCTTGCTTTGCCCTTGTTTCACGTGAAACCTATGATTAGAATGTGTTTCCTGCAGTCCTGAACTCTTTCTCTCTCTCTCCTGCAGTTATGGGGGCGGTCCTAACCACACAGGTGGGATGGGCCTTCCTTCACAGACACGCCCCCCTTCAGACTTCAGCCAACCAGCTGCTGCCGCCGCCGCTGCTGCCGTTGCTGCAGCCGCCGCTACGGCGACCGCCACTGCCACGGCAACGGTTGCAGCCCTACAGGAGACACAACACAAGGACATGAGTCAATACGGCCCGGTGAGGGAGCATCTATAACCCTGACGCAATTATTTCTGAGTAAAAAGTTCAGTTTGAACCAAGTGGCAACCTTCCTGTCTCTCTCTTAAACAAGTGCTGAAAAGTGAAGCCAAAGCTTCTCGATCGCCCCCCGGTGGCTGATCCCAGTATAGCTTATAAGCCCCGCCCTCCCCACGAAGTCTAATGGGATGTGATGGAAACTAAACAATCAAATTACACTTCAAATAAATTTTCCAAAGCTGTTTTCTGTCATTTTAGGTATATTCTATCATGCTGATTTAAGTGTAAGTGGTCGGTTTTTAAAAATAAGTTTGATCTTAGTTCTTTATTTGATGCTATAAAAAACGGGAATGTGACGTCATGATTGATAGCTGTGATTGACAGCTTCTCTAAACAAAGTAGTCACTGAGGCACCAATGGACTTTTTTTTTCTTTTCGAGAGGAGATTGGAGCTTCAACTTTTAATTTCTACATGTCCATAACTGTTTATTTCACACTGTAACCTTTGTACTAAAGGTTTCTGAGAGAGTGTGGGCGGGACCTTGATATCGCGACTCCACTTCACATTCACTAATACGCAGAATCAAGTCCCAAATCACCGCAAGATATCAGCGCCATATTAGGACTTTGACGGCTTCACTTTTCACCAATGGAAGAGAGTGAAGGGGTGTCATCCATCTTTTTTTAGTTTTTGCTTGAAACCAACACGGAAGTGACTTAAAGGGATAGTTCACCCAAAAATGAAAATTCTGCCAGTAATTACTCTCCCTCATGTTGTTCAACCCCGTAAGACCTTCATTCATCTTCGGAACACGAATTAAGATATTTTTGATGAAATCTGAGAGCTGTGTCACTCCTCCATAGGCTGCTAGGTAATTTCATCTGCCGGCCCAGAAAAGTTAGTAAAGACATCGTTAGAATAGTCCAAGTGACTACAGTGGCTCAACCTTAAGTTTATCAAGCGGCGATAATACTTTTTGTGCGCAAATAAAACAAAAATAACAACTTTATTCAACTATTAATTTTCGTCTGTGTGGGCCTCTAACGTGAGATCCATATTTTTTTTCTACAGTCTATGGTTTTAAGAAGGTGTTTTGTTTGTTTGTCTTCTAGATGTGTTCCTCCTTTCAGATGGGACCAAACCAGGCTTACAGCACTCAGTTTGTGAATCAGCCCGGCCCACGAGGGCCCCATGGCACCATGAGCATGGGTCAGCCTCGGGCACAAATGGCACAGATGGGGTCATACGGGGGACAAACACAGAGGATGCCTCAGCAGGGCTACGGGCCGCGACCCATGCAGGGGGTGAAGAGACCGTATCCTGGAGAGGTGAGAAAACTAGGGCTGCAACAACTAATCGATAAAATCGATTATAATCGATTATGAAAATCGTTGTCAACGAATGTCATTATCGATTAGTTGGTCTGCTTACGTCACGGGGAGCGTTTACTGGTACGCACACACACGCAAGGTCTCTCTCCCTCAGGCGCTCTGCCGAGCGCGCGCGCTACACGGTTTGGAGCAGTCTCTTCTGTCTCGCATGCGCGCTCTTGCTTGCGCGCTCTAGATTTCGGGAGTTTGAACTAATTCGCGGGCATCAGGGAGCCGCAATCAATATGCGGGAGACTCCCGGGACTTCCGGGATGTCTGTATTTTGTCTCGAGCATCAGGTTGTGCAATCAGTTCGCTCGCAACGTAAGTGATGGATTAAAATAGCGCTACCGCAGAAATAGGTTAAATTAAAACGGTGTTTACAAAGTGAAGCATTAAATACA
Source organism: Siphateles boraxobius (assembly GCF_051911475.1). NCBI lineage: Eukaryota > Metazoa > Chordata > Actinopteri > Cypriniformes > Leuciscidae > Siphateles > Siphateles boraxobius. The sequence goes on from NW_027508757.1 coordinate 982,971, forward strand.
AAGGCAGTTAATAACAGCAGCAGTAAAATATTGTTTTTTAGTCACTGTACTCAGTGGTTTTCAGCGAATGCTTGTGCACTAATGCATAATTTCTCCTGTCCTTTACTCAAGCCTGTTAGCTTGCTGGGTAACGTTACCTCCATTCCGTTCTCTTTTTATAGCATTTGTCTACTAAGTTTTAATTGTTTTTCAAACGTGATCTACTGCGGCTCTACATTCACACAATTGTTTTCAGTCTTTCTATATTTATTTAATCAATTTATCCTTATATTATATTCTTTTATATATTATATATATAATATATATTATATTCTTTATCCTTATATTCCTTATATATAATTAATTTTAAATAAAAATTAAATGAATTATATATTTTAGATGTTTTTAGTTTGTTTTTAGTTCAGATATTCGACATCTGGGGCCGTATTCACAAAGCATTTTATCTTACCACTAGGAGTGCTCCTAAATCGCACTAAAATATTTTAGCTAGGAGTTTTCTCTTAAAAGTTATTCACAACGCCTTTCAGACCTACTCTTAGTAAAGAAAAATGACAACTCCTAAACTAAGAGTGAGTCTTCGTTGCTATGGATGACGTCATTACTCATGCACGAGCTTGACTGAAGTGACCACCTTGATTGGCTGATGATTGTAACGCGGGAATGATTCCAAACACCTCCCCTATGATGATGAGTGACAGGTGACAGGTCTGAGAATGCGTGCGCTACACAAGTAGTGCGAAGGACGGAAGATGATGAATAACTGAATAAATAGCCTAAATGAATAAAGAGTAAGGAAAAACAAATAGCCTAGTAGCCTAATGAAACATATGGATTGATGCAATATCTTTGCAACATTATTGAATTAATCTGTCACTATATGCCTCTGCCTACGTTTGCAAAGAGAAGAACATTTTAATTTGATTCACAATGAAATGTTACAATTAGTTTACATGCAGTGAGTAGTTTTGGTTGTTGTTGGTGGCGTTGTTGCATCCCTAGTTATGCCTACAATGCAAAATTGTTCCCTCGGGATTGGAAGCTCCTGTAGCAGCCGCATACGCATTTCAAAACATCGCAACGTGAAATGCCACAAAAAGCGGTTTGTGAATAGGTCTTAGTGAGTTAGGAGTCCTCTCGACTTCTTTTAAGCTGTCCCAGACTTAGGTGCTACTTTTAGGGCTAAAATGCTTCGTGAATTACTCTTAGTCAAAAAAATTAGGAGTCCTAAAGTTACGAGTGACACGCCCATTATTTTTAGGAGTTGCTCCTAAATTTGCCAGTTAGGAGCTACTTTTAGCCTTAAAATGTGTTGTGAATACGGCCCCTGAACAACATATCTGTGTAAATTTGTTTTAACAAAAATTGTGTTAAAACATAATATGTTGGATATCATTTTTTTAACAATAATCATGTTTGTCAACTTGCCATCAGCAATTATCATTAAAAACAATGCAAATATTGATATTAGTAAAACTCAATGTGTGGCTTTTGCACTTTTTAAAGTACACTTTTACACATAAATACCCTGATTTACGGTTTTATTTAGTTATAAATATATATATATATAAATATATAAATCTAAGTTAATTTCTATCCGATTAATCGATTAATCGAAAAAAATAATCGTCCGATTAATCGATTATCAAAATAATCGTTAGTTGCAGCCCTAGAGAAAACCTCATCATGGACTGGTGTGATATGTTCATCCTCAGATGTTTACACTGGCTCCCAGTTACATTTAGGATTGATTGTAAAGTACTATTACTGGTATATAAACCACTCAGGTCTAGGACCTCAATACATTGCATATATGCTAACCGAATATAAACCCAACAGATCATTAGGATCACATCAGCTAGAAATACCAAGGGTTCACTCTAAGCATGGAGAGTCTGCTTTAGGTATTATAGAGACAGAGCGCAACGCGTCATAATCTGAAGACCACGCCCACCGGGGGGGAAATCCAACCGTCTCCTTTGACTTTGCATTGCGAGAGGCTGCCTCCTTGTCATTTATGGCTTATAACAAAAGACAGAAAAATGCCTAAAAGCTGCTGTGTGACAAGGTGTACAGCAAACAAGCTAAATAACCCAGAAATACATTTTTATAAGCTTCCGAACCGTAAAAGCCTTTAAGGAGACAAAAGTGGATACAGGCAATAAGACGTAAAGCATCAGCAGGAAGAATGGGTAAATTGTGGGATCCTGACACTCAGTATGTCTACGTGTGCAGTAAACATTTTGTCACTGGTAAGTCAAATATCCAAATGTCAGTTTTATATATTATATTTATGTAAGCTAAGCTGTAGTATTTTGACTCAGAGTAGTTCGAGAACTACTTGCGCTCTGTCTCAATTGATCCAATTTTATGTCCTGAGACAAACCGTTTTTTTGGGGTCGACAGCTTATAAAAATGTATTTTTGGGGTTATTTAGCTTGTTTGCTGTACACCTTGTCACACAGCAGATTTTAGACATTGTTTTGTTTTTTGTTATAAGTCTTAAATGACAAGGAGGCAGCCTCTCGCAATGCAAAGTCAATGGAGAGGGTTGGATTGTGTGTGCCCCCCCCCCCCCCCCCGGTGTGGGCGTGGCCTAAATACACTCCGTCTCTATGCTGGAACCAGCTTCCAGAAGAGATCAGATGGGCTCCTACAGTAATCACATTCAAATCCAGACTCAAAACACTTCTGTTTAGCTGTGCATTTACTGAATGAGCACTGTGCCACTGTTCGTCCGACTGATTACACTGTATTTTATTTCCTTTTTATTCTAAAGTGTTTTAATTATTTTTATTTCTTTTGATTATTTTAATTCCGTCTATGTAAAGCACTTTTAATTGCCATTATTTATATACATTATTTTGGTTAGTTATAGATTCAAAATGCTGTTAAAATGCAAACTGATAAATCCTTCCAAAATGCTAATGTATGCCTGTTGTACCTTTCCTTAATTAAAGTTCCTTATAAATACATTTCTAACTATAGTATATAAAATTGCATGATATATTTATGTGCCCGCAGCTATTTTGTGGTGTTTTTACCTGTAATACTCATGCAACTAAAATCTCTGTAAACCAGACTCACTGTTCTTATATCTGTATATGATTTGAATGAAAGTGTGTGTTTTACTCTAGGGGAGCTACGGGCAGCAGTACGGACCAAACGGGCAGTTCTCCTCTCCTCAGGGGCAGTTCTCCTCTTCACAGGGGCAGTTGTCCTCTCCTCAGGGGCAGTTGTCCTCTCCGCCGGGGCAGTTCTCCTCTTCACAGGGGCAGTTCTCCTCTTCACAGGGGCAGTTCTCCTCTTCACAGGGGCAGTTGTCCTCTTCACAGGGGCAGTTGTCCTCTCCACAGGGGCAGTTCTCCTCTCCACAGGGGCAGTTCCCGAACCCCGTGGCCAGCAGAAGCCTCTCCTCGCCCCATTACCCCGCGCAAAGGACCCTGCCACAGTACCAGACCGGCAGCGTGGGACACTTATATAAGGTATCTAACATACTGCCTTCTAAGACAACTTGAATAATTTGAATGAAAAAATACCTGATTACAAAATAAATTAGTGGTGGAGAAAAAAATGTGTTCTGTTACAAATTGTGATTCTTCACAAATTATACAATAAAATGTATACAATAAATTAACATCCAAATAACAGGCAGGAAGATACTTCTAGGTGCGCAGCTGCCTTTCTCTTAGTAATCTATATTATAATCTCCGAGAGCCTTTTATACAGCCACCCCTAAAGGTGCTAGGCAACTTTGCTCCTACTAAAAGGCGACTTAACTTAAGGCAAGTTTGCAGGATGGTTTCCGTCATCTGGCAAAGCTTGGGAGGACCACCAGACGTGCTACTGGTCGAGTGCATACTTGCCCCTTTATTTCTACATCAGCAGACCTGACATGTCCATCCGGACTGCGGTGTGTCTTGATGACATGTCCAACAGGCCAGAGGGCCCTAGGCATCTGTAGATCTACAACCACAACCCTCTACAATGCGAGTAAATCACTCGCATATGCGAGTAAATTTTTCTTGTGGGCGACTAAATAATGTCTATCACTGGCCATTGGCTAATGGGGGAGGACTGCCACTTTTGCCGGGTCTGGAGGCCTGGAAGGTAGTTTCGGATGAACCTGGACCAGAAGTTATCTGTCTGCAACTCCTGGTAGATTATTTGTGGCAAGGAACCATCCGGCCGCCCCATGGGCAAACCGTTTGGTGTCACCGGGTCAATGTCTCCAGCATCAGAGGACATGTACCCTAAAGGCTTTGAGTTAAGAATAGCTTCAACCTCTAAAAGGACTGTTAGCAGGACTTCTTCAAGAACTGATTGAGCTCCCATGGTAATATAACGGGCTGACTTAACGATCATACATCTCTCTCCCACACTCCTCAGAAATGTGCTGCTGCTGGAGGATTGAAGTAAAATTGGATCCTTTGACGAGCAAGCTGTTTTTGTAAGTCAGGAGCCATTTCAGCAAAAGCTTCTCTGAGCTCTCTTTCACCCCCATTGAAGTTTGTTCCCTGGTCTGACCACAGTTCCCCGGGTGTTCCCCGCCGTGCAACAAACCGCCTAAGGGCCATCAGGAAGGAATCACCATTCATGGTACTGAGGAGGTCCAAGTGGACCGCTCTAGTTGTTAGACACTTGAAGATTATCCCCCAGCGTTTCTCTGTGCATCTCCCAGTCTTAATAAGCATTGGCTCAAAGTAGTCTACTCCACAGGTTTGAGGTGACGGAGACGGGCAGAAGGCAAGTCTGCCATCTTCGGAATAGTTGGCTTTGCCCTCCAACGCTGACAGTCTAGACATCAATGCTGGTGCCGATGAATGGCTTCACATCCACGGATGATCCAATAATAACGGCGCATTTCGGCAAACACTCACTCAGGTCCTGGATGATGCTGCTTGCAATCATAATGCTTAATCAGTAGCCAGGTGACTGGATAATGAGCGTCCAATACAATGAGGTGTAAGGTAGATTCTTCAATGAACTCAGCTCTCCTCAATCGACCTCCCACTTGGATTGAACCATTTAATCGGTCCAGGTCAGGAGCTAAGGTAAGAAGGCGGCTGTCAGAGGACATTGGTTTCCCAGTAACCAAACGCTGATAATCATTGTGGAAAGACTCCTGCTGAACTCACTTAAGAATAAGGATCTCAGCTTGATGATAATCTTCTGCATCGGGAAAGGATTCAAAGGTTTACCAGAATTTCTTTAGCAGTAGCATCCATGAGTTCCTGCCAAGTATTGTGGTTCCAGTCATCCGGGATGATTGATTGGGGTGGCACTGCAGTGGCGCCGCAGAAGACAGACTTTCTTAGCTCTGTGTGGTCATCTTTCAGGTCTGTTCTAGGCATTACTGGCCAGATAGCTGGATCCTGGAGTAAGAAGGGAGGACCTTTAGAGTGAGACCATCTGTTAATCTCTGTAAGGACATTGAGAGGTTTGCCTTCTGTGAGGTCATCTGCAGGATTGCTAGCTGAATCCACATAACGCCAGGAACACTTCCCTGGTATCTTTTGGATTTCGGCGACTCTATTGCCAATAAAAACTTTGTAGTGGCAGGACTCAGAGTTCATCCAGGTAAGGACTGTAGAAGAGGCCACAAAACTGTGGTTGCAAGGTCAGTTCCTTCTTGAGCAATCTATCTAACTGAGTGGCCACAAGACCTCCACAAAACTCCAATCGAGGAATTGAAAGAGAACGTTTGGGGGCCACTCGAGATCGAGCAACCCCAAAAGACAGGTACACTTGGACCTCTCTTGTCAGTGGCCCTAAAGTATGCCACAGCTCCACATGCCTGCTCTGAAGCATCTGAAAATATGTGGATTTCATGAGTGGCACTATCCTTTACCTCAGGAGGGACATAAGTCCTAGGGAGAGTGATGTTTGGTAGGTAATGAAGTTCATTCTCCCAGACACGCCATGACTACAGTAGCTCAGGTCGTAGGTGGGGTCGTCCCAACCCCGATGTTTACACCATAGCTGCCTAATAAGGATCTTTGCTCGAGTGGTGTAGTGCAAAAAAAAAGTGGGGAGGGGTCATGGCCTAATGGTTGGAGAGTTGGACTGGTGACCCAAAGGTTGCTGGTTCGATTCCAGTACCTGCAGGAAATGACTGAGTTGCCTTGAGCAAGGCACCTGACCCCCAAATCCTCCCCGGGCGCCTCACAGGCTGCCCGCTGCTCCGGGTGTGTGTATCAATGTCTTCAGTGTGTGTGTTCACTACTGCACTAACTTGAATGGGTTAAATGTAGAGGTTACCCAAGTATGGGTAACCATACTTGGCCATCATGTGTCACTTCACTTTCAAAAGTAGTCCCAAAGGGTCGCACTGAGTGGCTAGGACCTTGTAGATATACCTGAGGGTGGGAGTCTCGTATACAACGGGTCGGTGCTTGTACGCCAGGGTATCAGTCTGACAGTTCCAGCTTAGGCCTAAGTTTGACTCTGGTATGGCAGTCTCTCAGTTTGAGCTTCTGGGGGTAAGTGACTCAGAACACTGGGCACACTGCTGGCCCATTGCCGTATCTCAAATCTCTCTGATCTCTCTCAGTCTGTCGACCAAGTGCCTGGGGGCCTCAGGGGTACACAGACTCTGAAGGCAGTTGTCCACATAAAAACATTTCCCCACTGAGAACCTGATGGACTCATCGGCCATGCTGTGCTCGATCACATGGTGCTATAGAGCATAAGTGGCACAGCGTGGACTACATGTAGTGCCGAAGGGTAACACCTGCCATTCAAAGACTTTAGGAGGGTCATCCACTTTCAGATCACGCCTAAGGCACATTAAGTATTTATTATAATAATTAAATAATTTATATTGATTTCATTTTGTTTATTATAATACATTTTATTATATTTATGTGTAATACATAAATCGCAGATCAGTCTGCGCATCAAACACACTTATTGGTTCATGTTCTGTGCTCTCATTGGTTGATCTCATAGTCATGTGTTCCCCTGAATGATGTATTTAAGTCCTCATGTTTGCCTCGTCTAGTGTATTGAAGTACGTAAGCTGTTCCTTGTTCCACATCTCAGGTCATTGTTTCAAGCTCTTTTTCATGTTCTGGATTTTGGATTTTTCATGTTAGCAGCGTACCAATGTGTCTTTCTATCTATCTCTACTACAGGAATCCAGTAATAACTTCAACACGGGGACTTTTCATTACAACCAGTCCAGCATGAATGCGGTATGTTGATCAGATGTTCAGTCAGAGACCGGTTCAGATGTTTACCTGTAGTGACGTATGATATGTTGATGTGTTCGTAGCCTCCGCGGTCGATGGCCGGTTATCCTCACTCTCCGTTACCGGGAAACCCCACGCCGCCTGTGACTCCGGGAAATAGCATGCCACCGTATCTGTCACCAAACCAGGACATAAAGCCCCAGTTTCCTCCTGATATCAAACCCAACATAAACGCACTGCCGCCCCCGCCAGGTTTGAGCCTCTTCCTGTGATGCTTTATGTCTTCTTTACCTGCACAAATATCTTGTCATTTTTGTATTATGTCCTGTAATCTGCACTGCAAAAATAGATTTTCTTATGTGATGAAAATCATTTCCAAAAACCTAGTTTTTTGTCTTTCACAGAATGGTCTGAAAACGAGATTATTTTTATTTTCCCGCTGACAGATGTTTTGTTTTAAGCAGAAACTCACTAAATTTTTATATATATTTTTCAGAAAACAAGACTTAAGTATTTTCTTCTCCATTAAATGTATCTTGATTTAAGAATGTTTAGATATTTGTACTAGAAAACAAGAAACATTTTGAAAAATTGGTTTTATCATTTAAGATTTTTTTTTTTTTTTTGCAGTGCATATTACAAACAATAACATGATCACGTCAAAGTCTGTCATAATTTTCTAGATTATTTCCCCCCCTTAGCCACTGCAGTTTAATTTTGCTATAATGTTGCTATAAGCCCTAAATTCGTGAGTAATTCACAACACCACCGTTGAATAGATTGTTATATTTAACGTTTAGTTTCAGTAAATGTTCGAAATGGAAATTATTTCAGAAGAGCTTTTAACATCAGTCTGGACAAATAATAAAACAATATGCAACATTCATGTTCAGTAATGTCACTATATTAAATCATTAGCTTGTCATCTGCATCTTGTTTCCTAGGTAACCCTAACGAGGAGCTGCGCCTGATGTTCCCGGTCCGGGACGGTGTGGTTCTGGACTCGTTCAGACTCGAACACAACCTGGCCGTCAGTAATCACATCTTCCACCTGCGGCCCACCGTCCACCAGACGCTCATGTGGAGGTGAGACGCCAGTGTTTTAATTTATTATAGTAGTTTCAATTGATGATAAATAATTTATTATAGTTAATTCTAATAAATTGATGATAAAATAATTGATACAATACGAAACCTGTACTCTACTGGACTACACACCACTGTTTTATTTATTCTAATTTATTTGTATTATAATAATAAAAGTAATAATTAATAGCATTATTTTATATTATTTATATATTTTATTAAAGTATATTTTATATTATATTTTATATTTTTATTACAGCACTTTATAATTCTAGAAAAAAATTATAATTAAATTTTTAAAGTGGTTAAGCTGAAATCAACATCCTGGTCATTGAGAGTCAATATGTATAAAATGCATAAAAAAATATTGTATTATCAAATTAAGAGGTCTACTATCACATTAACGCCCACACAAATGTATAAACATTCAAACACCCACACAAAGACTTAATATTCGTGTGTGTGTGTGTGTGTGTGTGTGTGTGTGTGTGTGTGTGTGTGTGTGTGTGTGTGTGTGTGTGTGTGTGTGTGTGTGTGTGTGTGTGTGTCAGGTCTGATCTGGAGCTTCAGTTCAAGTGTTATCATCATGAAGACAGACAGATGCACACTAACTGGCCGGCGTCGGTGCAGGTCAGTGTCAACGCCACTCCTCTCACCATCGAACGGGGCGACAACAAGACTTCCCACAAAGCCCTGCACCTGAAGCACGTGTGTCAGCCGGGCCGCAACACCATCCAGATCACAGTGTCGGCCTGCTGTTGTGTGAGTTTACACACACACTGGGGATGCACCGATATGAAAATTTTGTCCGATACCGATAATTCTTTATATTTAAAAGCCGATAACCGATATTTGGCCGATAAATCTAAATCCAGGTTTTTATATAATTTTTGAGAGCCTGATTACAAAAACAAAAGTCTCATCATTAAAATCCATGTCCCAAACATGATGTTTTCATTATAATTTTATATAGCCGATATGACAGAGTTGATAGATTTTCCTTTTTGAAGTGATTCAAATCATATTTCAGGCAATTCAAAACCATCATGTTGAACAGTGTGTATCTGAAGTGTCTCAGCTGAAGGAAATAACCCATTTTTTATATATAATATATCGTCCAAATTTTCATATCAGGCCGATAACGATAACATTAAAAATGAACATATATCGGCCGATTCCGATATGGTGGCCGATATATCGTGCATCCCTAACACACACACACACACGTCCTCTAGTGCTCTTCAGCTGAGCGTTGTGTGAGTGTTTATGGTCTGTTCTCTCTGCAGTCGCACCTGTTTGTCCTTCAGCTGGTTCACCGGCCATCGGTTCGATCGGTTCTGCAGGGGTTACTGAGGAAGAGACTCCTCACTGCTGAACACTGCATCACTAAAGGTATCGCTAGCGCTTCAGTCTGTCTGTATTTCTGTTGGTCAGGTTCAGTGATCAGTGTTGTGATTACGTGTGTCTTCAGTGAAGAGGAACTTCAGCAGTGTGGCCGTGTCTGTGGCCGGTGCCGGACTGAATGCTGACGATGGGGTGGAACAAACGGCCATCAAAGTGTCGTTAAAGTGTCCAATCACGTTCCGGCGTATTCAGCTGCCGGCGAGAGGCCATGACTGCAAACATGTGCAGGTCAGGAAGACTTTTAAAGAGCTTAAACACCGGCTTTGATATCTAAAGCATGGGCCGCAGGGGGGTTTTATAAACCGGTCTTTAATTAGATTTTAAAAAATTTAAGGCCATAAAAAGTCTTAAAAAGTCTTATTTTTACTTATGAAAGGTCTTAAATTTTCGATGGCAATTTGACTTAGACATATCTAAATGTTTTCCAAATTAAAACTATCTAATTAGCATACTTTTTTATTTATTATTCGTTCTTTGTGGATTTGCTCGTTCACGTGACATTTCGTGTCTCATTCGCGCCAGCGTCACGTCTGTCTCCTGCTCGCGAAACAGCAGGAGAGGAGAAGAAAGCTGGTTAATTTCAGTTAAATTGTAAGTTCATTCTTTGTGTGTAGTGGTGTGCGATGTGTATTGTAATCATTGTTTTACTTTAACGTTAACTATGTACGAGGGCGCACTGCGAGCTGACATCGCATTGTCTCTCAGATATGCTTGCTTTCACTGCGTGATGTGTCAGTGCAGTTATAGGTATTTTCCCTAATAGACGTATAAAGTTTTTGTATTTTATCATATGTTGTTATCATACAATATTACAATATTACATCAGCAAGAGGGCTGTTTTCCCGTGCACAATAGCAAATATGATATTTATTTTATATAACAGTTAACTTAAATTAACATTGTGAGTTACATTTTATAAACATTATATTGTTTGTTTTCCCTTTATTTCGCTGACGAGAATTTCAAAATGAAACCGTAGCAGAGTCTTAATGCAAAAGACAGCGATGATTTCTTGACTGAAATCCGCGTTTTGAATGAATCATTTTAACGATTCAATGAACAATCACTTGCACTTCCTGAATGAATCAGCCGTTTGAACAAATCCGTTGAATGAATGACTCCCTGAGACTTGCCGCCGACTACTGGCGGGTTTAGTTTCACATTTAAAATATCCTGTAATTAAAATGTTACAATTAGAAATCAGTTCATATTTAAATATTGAATTAAGAATTGAAAGAATTGAATATCTCATAGCTTTATTTATGCAATTGTAAATGGAGTGTAAATATATTAATGCCAGTTCTGATGCTGCTTCTCCTCTGCACGGCTAAGATGGATTTTGATTGAATGATTTAATTTAACTGGTAACAGTGGAATTGTGTTATTATTCTAATATAATTTAATTTGAATGTTAGAATTTAACATAAAAGGTGATGCATACCTCTAAGTAAAAAAAAAGGTCCATATATGGGTGAAAATGCCCCTGGAACTCAATTTAAGGTTGCTAATATTGTCCTTTAAAAATTTTTTTAATTTCTTTCACTGCTGTGAACTGACCACTGCATAGAATATGAAAAATATATGTATCTTTGTGAGTCAGCTGTCAACAACGGGCCTAAACCAGCCATGGTACCAGTACATAAACACAATATAAATATCATCTAATTATCAACAAAACTTTGAAAATATTGAGACATATTTTTGTCAATATTGCGTACCCCTAATGTAAGGTATTAATTTTGATTTCTCCAGGTCTTAAAAAGCCTTAAATTTGACTTTAAAAAGTGTGCAGATACCCTGTATAAAAATGTATATTTTTAGGGCTGTGAAAGTCAACTGTAAATCTGCTCGGGAACTTTATGTATTGTGAAAATCACTACAGATCAATTTTAATTGAATTTAAAAAAAATCTTCTCAGGTTGATGCATCCATAATGAGTCTAAAAGAGGGTAGAAAAAGACTCCAAGACAGTAATTAATGCAATGTCAGGATTTTAAATGTGTATATATATATATATATATGTAAACTATTTAATTTTACAAAAATGCTATTTATAATATATATACAAAATTCTCACACAGTATATTAGAAATTTTATTTAATTTATTTTACAGTAAATTAGTCTTTATATATGAAATTACACTACTTATTTTTTGTTTTTGAAAGAAATCTCTTCTACTCACCCAGGCTTCATTTATTTGATAAAAATGCATTAAAAACAGTAATATTGTGAAATATTTTTACAATTTAAAATAACCGTTTTCTATGTGAATATATAGTAAACTGCAAATTATTTCTGTGATCATCATTTCTCCAGTCTTCAGTGTCACATGATCCTTTAGTCAGTATAATATGATATATTATATGAGATATTCATATAAAAATATGAAAACAGTTCATACTTATTTGGAAACCATCATTCATGTATTTTTTCAGGATTCTTTGATGAATAGAAAGCATTTATTTGAAATAGAAATATTTTGTAAAATTTATAAATGTCTTTACTGTCACTTTTGATTAAGTTACTGCATCCTTGCTTAATAAAATTATTAATATCTTAAGAAAAACTCTCAATGGTAGAGCATGATCCACTTATATTTTATAAACGTGTCTCCACCGAAGGGATCATCATATTTGACATCAGGAAGTTTGAAAACCGATGTAATGTCTTGTTGTGTTATTGTTGCAGTGCTTTGACCTGGAGTCGTATTTAGAGCTGAACTGTGAGCGCGGCACATGGAGATGTCCGGTGTGCAAGTAAGAACCCGTCAATCCTGAGATCACGTCTGAGATGGTTGAATTGTGCAGAACTGATCTTCTGTTTCTCTTCTTCAGTAAATCCGCTCTGTTAGAAGGCCTGGAGGTGGATCAGTACATGTGGGGGATCTTAAACGCTCTCCAGAAGTAAGTCTGTCCTTGTTTCGGCTTCAAACAGTTAAGTTACTTTTGGCTTTGTAAGTTTGTGCAGTTTGGAAAAGGAGTTTATAAACCTTGAAACAAACCAAACCGTCTGCTTTTAGATGTCACTAGACTGAAGGGCTACCCTCCACTAAAGATCGACGAGAAGTCGTTAATTTAAGTCATTAATCGACTAATCGTGCGTTTATATTGAAAAGCCATAAATCATAATAATGCGCCTTTAATTGCCTATATAAAATACGTATAGCCTAATCAGCCCACAAATTCAAACATAAAGCTTGCCACAGCGCACCGGCAAACATAATGATCAAGAATGTAAAAAAAAAAAACTGTCTAAACATTTTAATAATTTATTGGTAATGTTTTCTGTGTTTTCGGCTGCAGAGATTACAGTGCGTCAACGATGTCATCTCCGCAGTAGTAGACGCGGAGAATATTTATTTTCCATTGGAATCTGTTCATTCAAATGTAAAAATGTCAAGCTTTCTCTACATACATTTCTCATGTCTGTGAGGCAAGTATACGCTGAGTTTCGGTTCATTTCTGTGATGCCCTGAAGTTCAAGACCGAATCGACAGAAATCGCCATTATTTTACAAAAGCACAACGTTTTGTTGTTATTGTGAGTTTACAAAAATAAATTAGACCCTTTACAGTTTGCATTACTATCATCTGTATGACCAAAAATGATGGAGAATTTTAAGTTGAATGCGAGTGATTGCACCGACGCCTGTATAAGCCATGCAGTAAACACTCTCTCCATACAAACACTATGATATGGATAATAATAATAGCGCACATTTGTCTAGGTTAACATTAGAGCGAGCGACTTCTGCTTCTACTTACATGTTTCAAGTGATAATCATATTTGAGGTCGAGGGATGATAGGGGAATGTTTGGATTTTCGGCCGTTAACGATCCTTCCGTTACAGCCTGCGTGATTTTTCATTTACGAGTTTCAGACGAAACGACTAATAAAATTTTGGTCGACTAAAGGCTGATTTATACTTCTGTGTCGGACATACGCCGGAGCCTCTACGCCGTAGACTACGCATTGGTTTTAATTTATACTTCTGCATCGTTGTCCGCGTTGACGCACGCAGAGGGAGCATGTGAAACCCGAGAGAGCGGTTTGAGCAGACCAATCACAGCGCTTGCGTCCGTGTAGAATTGGCGCGTTGTTACATTTTTGGAGAGGTGCACGTCAGGGTACGCCGAAGGGTACACGCGCTACGCACAGCCTACGGCGTAGCTACGGCGTAAGTTCGACGCAGAAGTATAAATTGGGCTTAAGCCTCTTCTAGTCGACTAATGGTTCTTTGACTATTAGGGGCCAGCGCTACTAGACTGATCCACTTTCAGCTCAGAGTTCGAGACGGTCATGATAGACCTGTCATGCAGCTAAATAGTCTCACTTGTATTGTTCGTGGTCAAAAATAATCACATTGGAAATGAATAGGAAAATAATTTAATCTAGTGGAAGCGTTTGGTACTGCGGCCAATTTTTTAATATCAACCTCAAATTAGGAACAAAACTTGTTTAGATTTATGGATTTGTTTTTTTCATAGTTTTTGAGTAAAATGTGTCTTATATTTTATATAAAAAAATATTTTTATTTCTGAGCATTTTTCAAACAATAAATGTAAATTTCACCTTTTTTTTAAACTTGTCAATTCAGCAATAACCTGTCAAGTGTCTTCTCAAAACATTCAAGATTTACGACCGTTTAACTTGGAAATTTAATTTTCAGGTCAATGCTCAAAAAGTGATTAAATGGATTGTAACTACTGCATAACTATAATTTAGTACCATAAACCTTACGGTTAGTGGACTATTAGGGGTCAGCGCTGCTGGACTGATCACTGATCCTGTTTCAGCTCAGAGTTCGAGGAGGTCATGATAGACCCGTCGTGCAGCTGGAGGCCGATCCAGATCAAATCTGAGCCGCACATAAAAGAAGATCCGGACGGGCTGATGACCAAGCGCTTCAAAACCACCAGTCCCAGTCAGACGGTGCTGCCCAACGTGACGGACATGATCGCTCAGCTCGGCCCATATCCCAACCAGAACCAGCAGAACAACAGCACTAACCAGTTCAACAGCCCAGGTGCATCCCACTGATTTACCCACAAGTCAAGTCACCTTTATTTATATTGCGCTTTTTACAATACAGTTTGTTTCAAAGCAGCTTTGCAGAGAAAACTCTGCAACAAAGTTTGTTTCACAAAATAGCTTCACAGTTCATCTTAAATAAGTTCAGTGATGTTTCATTTTTGTTGTAAAAAAGTTATTTATTTAGTTCATTTATATATATATATAGCCGCTTTGGAGAAAACCGTGATGTCATCGTCCAGCTCTGTTCAGTTCTCATATAATGGTGTCAATGCAGGCAGATCAGTAATATTGTAAACCAATATTATATTGAATATTCTAGCCAATTCAACAGCCCAGGTGCATCCCACTGAATTACCCACAACACTCGTGCTGCACGATTAGGGTTGGGAAGCGAAAATCGAGTCCAATTCTGGAATCAAATACTTGAGGTCAGGAATCGGATACTTGTTATAAAATGAAAATTTCGATTCCTCTCATCAATTCCTTTGTGAGCATTTCATTATGACTTTAAACAGTTCAAGCGCGAGACGACTCGTTGTTATCTGCTAAATGTTTTCTGTGCTGGGCAGAAAACAGAAAATATGATTTTAATTTGATTCTAAACCATTCTGTTTTCAGAGCTGCAGGAATCAGAAACTATACTAACTATACTAACTATACTAAAGTGACAGTAGCTGCCGTCTCTATAATAACACTAATCAAACAAAAGACAGAGAAAATTCACTCGTTCTTGACTGAATAACCTTTGTTACTTTGTATGTTTTTGTTTCAGATTCACTTATTAGAGACATGCTGGCTGTTGTCGCATTTATTTCTGCTGCGTGATACTCTATTAAATTAATCCTTATCGAGAAAAAATGTCCAGAGCTTATCATCGTTATCAGCGCAAATTTTATGGCGATCTCGATATGATTTTGTCTGTCGCCCTGCTATGTAGCACAATGTCACCTCTGTGATTGGTTTTACTAGGCAACAGTTACCAAGGCCACAGTAAGTTTGGTGACTATCCCCATGGCAACCCTCCAGCATCATCAGTTAGTGAGTTCATCCAGGGGTCGCAGCTGCCACGCCCCCCCGCTGACCTGCCGACCTCTGGGAGCGGCCTGACACACACACTACACGACACGGTGAGTCTCAGTGAGACAGAACTCTGCCTAATGACGTGAGAGTGAGTGTGTGTGTGAGTGAGTGTGAGTGTGTGTGTGTGTGTGTGTGTGTGTGTGTGTGTGTGTGTGTGTGTGTGTGTGTGTGTGTGTGTGTGTGTGAGTGTGTGAGTGTGTGAGTGAGTGAGTGTGTGAGTGTGTGAGAGTGAGTGAGTGAGTGAGTGAGTGAGTGAGTGAGTGTGTTTATGAGTGAGTGTGAGTGAGTGAGTGTGTGAGTGTGTGTGTGAGAGTGACAGTGTGTGTGAGTGAGTGAGTGAGTGAGTGAGTGAGTGAGTGAGTGAGTGAGTGAGTGAGTGAGTGAGTGAGTGAGTGAGTGTGAGTGTGAGTGAGGTTTAACCTAAGGGAAGCATTGACAATACTGACATGTTGTGCATCCTTATTTAATAAACATGTTAATTAATGTATATTTTCTGATTTCTGTTCTTCACAGACGCCTCACCCCCTTAACACAGTTCAATCCCACAATCCCCTGCAGCACAGTATGCGTGGACCGCCCAGTACTCAGCGGTTGCATCACAACGCCCCGCCCCTTCCCTGCAGGCCGACGCCCACTCAGCAGAGCTCCGCCCCCAGCAGACACATGACCACAGACATGACCTTTAACCCCTCGCCGGGTAACATGGAGGGTCAGAGCAGCGCAGACGTACGCGAGGCGTCTTTAGATGTGAGTTCAGACTGACTCCTGACACTTTTTTACTTTTTTTTTTTTTTCAATACAGGAATAGATACAGAAATTTTACAAAATACACATATCGACCAAAAAAAAAAACTAAAACAAAACACAGAAACAACAACAATATAAAAGAACAAGCTAACAAAAAAAGGTAAAGAAAGAAAAGACAAGGAAGACCTTATAATTTGAAATATTTGCCCTTTGTTATGTTTTGTTTTTTGGGGTTTGTTTATTGGTCGATATGTGTGGAATCCAAATAACCCCGAAAACAAAACAGAAACACCAACAATATAAGAATACAAAAAAAAAAGAACAAGAAAGACCTTATAATTTGACCTTTATAATTTAAACTCATGTGATTAATACGGCTATCTGTGCACATCCCCGGGTGAAGGACGTGTGACTCACGACACTTTTGATCACCTGGTTTTCCGTGATATTGATGTGATTGTTTTTCCCGCTTTAGCTGCTTCCAGACCTGATGAATCCCGATGATCTTCTGTCATACCTGGATCCTCCTGAGCTTCCCAGCAGCAACGACGACCTGCTGTCTCTCTTCGAGAATAACTGAGACCCACAAACCCTCCACTAGCAGCTCCTCCATACTTGACAAACACAAATGCACTTACCGTCGTTTCCTCTTCCTGTACAGATTTTTAAACCAGCGTGAACAGACACCGACCGCAGAGGTTGTGCTACGAATAATCATTCATCACTAATGATTCTCAGTAAGGTTTCAGTTCTTAACATTAGTTTACTACAGTAATTAACATGAACTGACATTGAAAAATACTTCTAGAGCATTTAGTTATCTTAGTTAAGTGTAATTTCAACATGCGCTAATACATTATTAACCCTCTGATGCTCTTCTGTCATTTTTTAATACATTTTTTACTTTTTTCTTTTTTTCTTTCATCAGAATAGTACGAAACATGGTAAAGATTTTGCTGTGTGAACACAAAAAAAAAATTCTAAAATATGAAATGGTCCTGAAACAAGTAGTCACACTTGTATTGTTCGTGGTCCAAAATGAGTGCATTGGAAATGAATGAGAAAATAGTTTCGCGGCCAAACAAAATCTCATTGAAAGCTCATTTTTTAAAATATCAACCTCAAATTAGGAACAAAACTTGTTCAGATTTATGGCTTTGATTTTCTCACAGTTTTATAGTAAAATGTGTCTTTATATTTCATATAAAAATGTAAATGTAAATATTATTTTTGTGCATTTTTCATAACAATAAACGTAAAATTCTTCAACTTTTTTTAAGTTCACTTTTTTAAGCTTGTGCCACTTCAGCAATAATCTGTCAAGGGTCTTCTCTAAAAAGAGACCAAGTTTCAGTCTGCGCTACAAAACATTCAAGATTTACGAAAGTTTAAGTTGGAAATTAAATTT
This sequence comes from Siphateles boraxobius, assembly GCF_051911475.1. Taxonomy (NCBI): domain Eukaryota; kingdom Metazoa; phylum Chordata; class Actinopteri; order Cypriniformes; family Leuciscidae; genus Siphateles; species Siphateles boraxobius. The sequence goes on from NW_027508757.1 coordinate 1,000,920, forward strand.
TTTTAGGTCTATGCTCAAAAAGTGATTAAATGGATTATAACTACTGCATAAATATAATTTATTACCATTAAATCCCCTTTTTTAAAATACAAAATATCAAATAAAAACATTATAAAACTAAAATATAGTGCATTCATTTCATTTAAATAAATACATTTGAAAAATGTGTGATTTTGACCGCCACGCGACCAGCATCAGAGGGTTGTTAAAATCATTTTACTAATGTTAACAAAGATTAATAAATACTGTAACAAAAGTGTTGCTTATTAACCAATGTTAACCAACAGGACCTTATTATAAAGAGTTACCCAGATACCTTATTTTTATCAGAATCAAAATTACAAACCATTTTTAGGCATTTAATATAAAGTTAGCACAACCTCTGAGCGTCCGAGGAGAGTGGAGCTGAATGAACTTTACAGCTGAATTCAGTCTTTTTTACCACACGAGAGTGAAATATATGTTCAAGCGTTTTTTCTACTGGCTTTGATTTTGATATGAAGAACCAGACCAACATCCGTCCGCTGTCGTTCTGTATCCTCTGTTCCTTACAAGCAGCTCTGTTTCTCTTTTAATTTCAGCACAGATTCTCAAACATTCACGCTGACATCTCAAAGCACAGCTCTTATTCTAAACAATTCGCACTATTTGGAAACGTAAAGGGAAAAAAAGAAATCGAGCTCATGTTGATTTACTTGCATTAAGAACAGAAACACACTCAAGTCGTTCCATGCAATTACCCGTCTAGTTCACTACTGTTCATAATGCAGTTGTATTATTTTCTTGTAAATATTTGTGAATACATTTGTAAGGTCTTTTGTATTAGTTGGTCATCCATTTTTCTTCTGCCACTGTATGTCTATGAATATTCATTGCAAGAGCGAGAGAAACACACAGAATGCAATACTGTACTATAATACATACTAATTTATAGATTGGCATTAAAATATACTGTACACTACTGTTGAAAAGTTTGAGGTCGGTGGGACGTTTTCATGTTTAAGAAGTCTTTTAAGCTGCATTTCTTTGATCTAAAATACAGTAAAATATTATTACAATTCAAAATAGCTGTTTTCTATATGAATATATTGTAAAATATAATTTATTCCTGTGATCAAAGCTGAATTTTCAGCACTATTACTCAAGTCTTCAGTGTCACATGATCCTTCGGAAATCATTCTAATATGATGATGCTCTAGAAACATTTATGGGAAATATTAAAGATATAATATTATTTAATATTTAAACTTTAGATTGATTGAGCGTCTTTTGATCAATTTAATGCATCCTCGCAGAATAAAAATATTAATTTCTTTCAAAACTATTTTTACTGACCTCAAACTTTTGAACAGTGGTGTATATACATATATAATGTGTGTATATGTAATGACTGGAATACCATATTGGACCAGAAAGAAACCACCTTGTAATCGCCACAAACACCCTGAAATATTATCTTAATTAGCAAAGTGACGTTCGGTTCAAATACACTTTCATTCACGAAAACCAATGGTGTGTAAAGCTGTCGGAAGCTCAGTTTATTGTAATACAGAGTTTCATGTTAATATGAGAAATATTGTTAATATGTACAAGCAAATATAACAGCCTTATGTGAAATAAATCTATACACGTTTGTAGAAAGGGCAGCTGTATGTAAAAGCTATAACAGCCATTTGAAATTGGTTTAAAATGCTGAATATGTTTTGTTTTGGTAAATTATTTTTTATCATTTGTCTTGTTCTGATGATTGCATCACATAGCAAAAAAAATTATACACATGCAATTAATTTTTTTAATGAATTTGAATATGCGACACAAGTCTTCCATTTTTTATGAAAGAGAAGGATGATTTTAATATCTGATTCTAAACTGTTTTTATCTGCGAAATCATTACATTTAAACATCAAACATCAGGTTTTTCCCCATGAAGATTAATGTTTACGGAGACTCATGCGATCACGGCTCGTGTTTTCACAGAAATAAAGCCTTTGGTTGTGATTTCTTTGCTCTGATTGTAGTTAAATGGCGTGAGCAGCAGAAAAAGTTGCTTTCTTCAACCTGTGACACAGTCTGTCCTCAAACAGTCCAAAGCTCAATAAACTCATCTGTAATATTTTGACTCAGTGTTTATTGTATTAGTAAGCTGAGTTATTGATTCTGTGAGTTCATGCACTGCTTTCGGAGATAGTCAATTTAAGTCTGTATAGAAAAGGAGAATGCAATACTGAACATATCAGTTATCACTTAAAGTAGATCTTTAAAAGACATTTTTGATCGTTCAGGTTATGATGTTATAGTCACCTCTGACCTTTATGTTTTTGTGCATTGATGATAATGTTATTTTGGCTAACGATAGGACCAAAAGCATAATCTTAAAGTGTTTAAGTAAAAAAAAAAAGTTTAATAGTGATTCAATATTTTAACTTGATTTGACCAGCCATGTATTCTATAGTCATTGATTTTACTAATGAACGTATATGTACCTAATACTTAATACTAATATTAATAACATATTATATTAGTTAACATGTTATTCACATATTAATTCACATGTATTTATTTATTATTATTTATGTTTTAGAAATAATCATGTGACGTGCGCGCACGCCACGCTTAAAACGCTTCCGTGCGACGTTAATATATTTTATAACGTTTTTTAAAGTTAAAAAATATATTTTATTTTGATTTGATTTTACCAAAGGCCCTTATTCTATAGTCTGATTTTACTAAGTAACTTTTATTTACTAATACTTATGCTAATTGCATAGTATATTGATGCACATGTATTTATTTTCTCTTATTTATGTCTGAAATTGACATGTGACGTGCGCGCACACGCCACGCTTTTTAAAGCTTCCGTGTGACTCTTCCGCTCTTCCTGTGTGTCTGTAACAGCGGCAGGAGTCTTTAACCGGAATCAGCATGTTAATCATCAGTAACAGGATTAAATTATGCTCGTTGGCCTTCACGGCTGCGCGTATGTACGCCACCGGAGCTCAAGCCAACAACAACCCGGTGGTGTTCTTCGACATCGCGGCGGATAACGAACCGCTCGGTCGAGTGACCTTCGAAGTGAGCGAGCGCGAGAGACGTTACGAACTCTACTATGAGGAAGGCTTGGCTTATGAATAATAATGACGCAGCTCGACGTTCGTCTGGTTAGTTCGTCTGATTGGCTGAATGGACGCTACAGTCGGCGAATCAGCGAATTCTTCGAGGATTGTTTTGGATATTAATTAGAATGCGTGACTGGAGTGTGTAAAGTAACGGCATCTCGAAGTAATTAATATTTATGAGCTTAGCCTTCTCCATAGTACTAACCGGCAAAATTCGTAATTTTATAATAATCCATAACATTTCTGAAAAGTTTTGGATATCACAAATGTTTTTGTTTTTTAAATATATTTCAATCAAATATTTAAATGTTCAACACAAATGTAGATAGTTCCTATGCGCATTTATTTTGCAATGTGATTATTTTAAATGACCTCTCGTTCTCCATTGACCTTTAACTCTCGTTCTTCATTGACCTTTAACTCTCTATCTTTCTGAACTTTAGCTGAATGCGGATGTTGTGCCCAAAACCGCAGGTAAAACCCTTGAAAGCAGCGCATGTTCGTTATATCTCTCACACAGGTGCCATGTTTGATCTTTTGTGTGTTTCACAGAGAATTTCCGAGCTCTCTGCACTGGTGAACATGGATTCGGGTACAAGGGCTCCATCTTCCACAGGGTGATCCCACAGTTCATGTGTCAGGTAACATGATCCTCCTCCTCATCATTTCTAGATGAAGAACAAGATCACACACGCCTTCATGATTCAGATCAATCCTGCCGGCGCTTCTGGGTTTGGCTTTCAGTGTAATCTTAAAAGTTCACCCAAAAATCATCCTCATTTAGGCTACACACCCTTGTGTTTTTCCGAACCTGTATTGACTTCCATAGTATTTTTATTTTATTTTTTCTTGTATGGAAGTCAATGGGTGCCGTCAACTGTTTGGTTACCTATATCAGAAGAAAGAAATTCATGCATGTTTGGAAAAACACAAGGGTGTGTAAATGATGACAGTTTCATCTTTGTGTAAACTATCCCTTTATATTGTGATTTTTACAAAGCCCTTTAATAACCACTGAATAAAACACGTGCTCTTCCTGTCCTTACATTAATCCTGCATGATTAATTCTGCCTAATTTCTTTTTCTAATTTTTAAGCCTCAAATACTTTTTGCATGTGATCATGTATTTAAACATGTGATCATGTATTTACACTAGTGTGTTTCTCTCAGGGAGGAGATTTTACCAACCACAACGGAACCGGAGGAAAATCCATCTACGGTCCGAGATTTCCGGACGAGAACTTCAAACTGAAACACACCGGACCAGGTAAAACACACCTGTCTTTGCTCGATACACGCGGCTTGCACGCTTTAGTCAGTGAAGGTTTTCATTGATTGTCGTCATGCTGAACGCAGGAGAGTTTGATGATTGTTTGGGTCACTGCGATCCTTCAGTTTCTCTGCAGGAACAGGTACACGCCTCTAGATGGCGCTACAATTACTGTTAAATCAATCCGTTAGTGTTAACTAAAACTAAAATAATAATAAAAAATATATAGTTTTAGTTAACTAAAATAAAATATTAGATGGAAAAAAAATAAACGACTTAATTAAGTTGAAGATAATATTCTTAAATTACTAAAATCAAAGCTAAATGGATATGTCTTAAAAAAACTCAATAAAAATGACAATCAAATAATATTACAAAACACATTAAAATGAAAACCGAAATTTAACAAATTAAAGCAAAATATCAAAATACTATAACAAAATATAAATTAACACTGATCTCGATCTGACAGAGAAAAATAGCAGATTGTCATAACTTATTTTTACTTGCTAAATATAAGAATTGGAAGCAAATCATGTGTGATGCAGTGATAGAAATTGTATTCTGTAATTATTTTTATTCATAACATGTTAATATTTTAAATATACATAGGTTAATAATGTTTTTAAGATATTTTATTTTTTTGTTGTTGCTTTTTTTTTTGTCTTTATGTTAAGTGTTTGTATATTTTGCCTGACAAGTAACAACTATTTGTTTACTTATTGATTTGTTTGTTAGTGTGTGTGTGTGATATGTAAGGGTTAATGCCCGACGAGGTGTCCATTGTCAGGTATTAGGGTTTTTTAAAGGGGAACTGAAACGAAATAGGAAGTAAAGGTGATATATCAGATGTGTTATTTGCGGTAGGACACTTAAAACTACTGAAGTAGTTACGGGGGGGGGGGGGGAGTAATGTTAGTTTGGTGTTTTGTTACTAGGGCGCAGCCATCTTGAGCTTCAACGGTCCGTGACGTCAGTGGCATGCTAGGCTACCTTGACAGCTCCAGCAAAATAGCATCTCAAGAGCATAACAGATCGAGAGGGGGATCTTAATCGAGCGGCAACATTCCAATCTGAAAAATGAAGCCTACCCGGAAGTGCGAAAAACTGCAATACATCGAAAATCCGCTAGGGGCAGGTCCCAAAAGTGAGCAAATGTCCATAGACCCCATGTTAAAATGTCCGTTTTCACAGCATACATTCATGTTTTTACAGGTTGGTCCCATGGACTTTTATAGTATTTTTCGATAGGTTCCGAGTGGCTGACAACTGTGAGGGGGGGTGAATTTTTTTCTAACTCGTTAGTTTAGATCGTATTTAGATATAAAATGTTTGACAAATAAGGGCATGGTTAACTTTGATTGACAGCTGATAACGGGCTGCGCCGAGTGGAATTCCTGAAATTTGACGTCTCGGCCATGATCTGACACAACACATCATACCACTTCTGTATCCTTTCTGAAAAGATTTTCCGAGATGGCGCCGCCCATACCCCCCATAAACGGCCTCAAAACCGTTCTTCAGAAAGTCTATGGGTGACGTCACAGACGCTTTGTCCATATTTTTTACAGTCTATGGTCTTAATGCATTGTGATCTGTCCAACAAGCGAATATAACACATCCGATGCCATCAAGGACCGAATAACATGTTTGCAAAATGACTGTGGCCTAAATGTGACCCCGGCGGGTCCTGTAAAGTTCCACTCACCTCATAGTTGTTCACCTTCACCGTAGGTCACCTTGCTAAATGAATCCGACATCAAAGATTCTATCCAATATAAGCAATTTCCATCGACGACACCCGCAAGAAACTTACTGCTGTGATTTCAGCCGCTTTCAAACTGTGTATGAGACGCGGCGGCGCGCCTTGCCAGTTTAAATTTTACGAGCGCACACGCCTAAACGCAATGCACAGACAGCCAGCTGTCACAGCGCGTGCACTAAACTAAATTCTCTTTATCGTCATATTGCATTTAAAGTGTCAAAAACACAAGGTTCTATGTGTATCAGTATATTCCAGATTCCTGCATTACTGTAGTTCTTAAAGTGACAGCAGTCTATTAGAAGCAGTATACGTTTCATTCATACAGTGAAGAATATGCAGTTTTATTATTACGTTTGATGATTCAACTTCTTACTTAAATGCTGTTTTAGTGTTAACTTGTACATTTCTCTGTCCATACTGTCAAAAGTAGCCGCAGAGTAGCCCGCAGAGTAGCCCGCAGAGTAGCCCGCAGAGTAGCCCGCAGAGTAGCCCGCAGAGTAGCCCGCAGAGTAGCCCGCAGAGTAGCCCGCAGAGTAGCCCGCAGAGTAGCCCGCAGAGTAGCCCGCAGAGTAGCCCGCAGAGTAGCCCGCAGAGTAGCCCGCAGAGTAGCCCGCAGAGTAGCCCGCAGAGTAGCCCGCAGAGTAGCCCGCAGAGTAGCCCGCAGAGTAGCCCGCAGAGTAGCCCGCAGAGTAGCCCGCAGAGTAGCCCGCAGAGTAGCCCGCAGAGTAGCCCGCAGAGTAGCCCGCAGAGTAGCCCGCAGAGTAGCCCGCAGAGTAGCCCGCAGAGTAGCCCGCAGAGTAGCCCGCAGAGTAGCCCGCAGAGTAGCCCGCAGAGTAGCCCGCAGAGTAGCCCGCAGAGTAGCCCGCAGAGTAGCCCGCAGAGTAGCCCGCAGAGTAGCCCGCAGAGTAGCCCGCAGAGTAGCCCGCAGAGTAGCCCGCAGAGTAGCCCGCAGAGTAGCCCGCAGAGTACGTTAGTAGCCAACAGTGGTACCATGCCAGTGACGTCATCGAACACGGCTGCGCTCTAACAACAAATGTTAATTTCGGTATTGGGAAAAACTTTATATACGTTTTGTTTTTAACATTTATTTTTGGATTAATTTGTTTACAATTTTAATAACCAACATGTTATCGAATTATTATTTTTTTTGTTTCAGTTCCCCTTTAAGTAACAGCCTCTGTTGCAACGGCATTCTGGCGTTCTATTGCGCATGTGCGACTTTAACTGCTACTTCAGGACGTTCACTGAAGAGAACTTTCACTCCCAGTAAACTTCCGGGTTCTGAACTGGTTGCAGTTCCACTCTGGCTCCACATGAGGGCGCTCACAGGACGAGTGCAGAATGAATGGAGGTCAATGGAGATATACCCCTCAAAATCTACTTTTCTCAGGATATAATTTTTTGTCTAGTAATTTAAATGTTGTATTCGAAAGGAGATGCAAAGAAATTACAGATTACTGGGTGTTAGATTTTTTAGAGTCAATTATTTGCTTTAAAAAGTATTTTAAAATGTCAATGACGTCATACTCATCGTACGACCGAGATACTGCTTTACGGCAATCCTTCGGTCACTTTGGTGCTTTCGCGCTCTGCACTTTCTTTTCTCTCGAGGCATCGACAACACCGCTGACACAGGTAAATACACGTGCTAGAAGAGTTTTTGTTTTATTGTTTTAAAAGACCACACCGAAAATACACACACACATTCTGGTCCCGCTTCGGATGCCACGATGCCATCAAGCGGTATCTCTGGACGTAATCAGTCCTTCACTGACCAATCAGCTTCCATTAGCAGAATGCTAGCGTGTAATGGGCAACAACAACTCAACCTGTAAGAAATCGAAAGGAAATAAGTACTCGTTCATTCAACTTTCGACCTATAACCCATGTTGACTAATTTAGCCGTCTAGCTCCATAGACTCCCATTCATTTTGCACTCAGGGCGATCGCCCCCCAGTGGAACTCTGGTGGAACTACAACCAAAATTCGGTACAATAGAGTACCGTAGTTATGACGTCACTTTGTAGGACGACTCGGACGTTAGCGGCGCTTGGGTCCCCTCGATCGAAAAGCTATGCATTTTCCCCATAGACTTTTGGACAATCGCAAAAAAATAAGATCTGTGTTCAACAAAGAGTTGTGACCCTTACACGTTTTGTCTATCAAGATAATCTTTACAAGCTAATCCAAAATTGACACATTTTGAAGCCTATATAAAGTTTAAAAACCACAAGCAGACACAATAAAGTTTAAAAAACCACAAGCAGGTTATAACTGGTGTGTTTTATGTCATAGATCAAAACGTGAAAATATTTTGAGGCTTTGTTAACCACAGACCTTATTTCAGCCGATTCAGCAAAAACCCATTCAAAAAACCCATAGACTTTAGGGCGAGGGAACCGGAAGTGCTAAAATGCTAACTCACTTCCGCGTTTGGCCTACAAAGTGACATCATAACTTCGGCACTCTATAGGGCTTAATAGGGAGTGAACAGGCTTTCCGCATACGGGCTTTGGTTCTACTGTAACCGTCTACTACAGGAGAACAGCTGATTTGCCGTAGTCGCCACTACGTGAAATATTAAGAAAGTTAATGTTATGTTTTCTGGTATGTGGCATTGTAATTGTTTATGTATATCATTAAATGCCCAAAGCAACCCTCTCCTGCTTTTTAAAATCACTTTCTTTATTTGTATTTTGTCAAATTATTAAATTATCCCCTACGCCGTACTCTTCACTGTTGCTTGGTGATTTTTGCGCTAACGGATTTGACCACAAAGCAAAGCAAAAAGACCAGCACTTATATGATTAGTGAGGCGTTTGCCCGGTCGATCGTGAGACCGATTACAGCAGTTCACAATACTGAACCATTTTCCTAAAAATAACCTAAATTAAACCTAATATTATCTAATGACCAACGTAATTACGTACTGCCTACTATACAGTACATCTACTTCCGTACCGTGATTCCCACAATGCATCGCGACGTGACGAAATGATCCCGAGCTGTATTAATGGAGGACGGCGAGGCGTAAACCGTCCGACGCAGAAGAATTGCTTCCAATTCTTATATTTTGCAAGTTAAAATAAGTTATGACAATCTGCTATTTTTCTCTGTCAGATCGAGATCAGTGTTTATTTATATTTTATTATTCCGCCGAAGTCCATTAATACCTGACAATGGACGCCTCGAAGGGCATTAACCCACTTATACCATGGTCACTTCCCAAATAACACATTTTTAAAACATTAGTTTATATTTTAAGCAGTTTTACAATCGAAATCTAAAGTTTTTACTAACATTAACTTGGATTCCCTGGTTAACGTACGCCTGACGGTTTAGTTAGCAACCGGGGATATTTATAGTCCGCTCAGCGTTGTAATCTCCTTGTGTCGTTTCTCCATTTTATTTACAATTTTTCTTTCTTCTGCCGCATCCCAGTCATCAAAGTTGTCAAATTCTCCAAAAAGGGTTAAAAGAGATAACGAAGTCGCTCGTTGTTGTATTAGTAGGCTATGTATAACGGCTAACTAGATGTTTGTTTTGATACAATAAATTGTAAACGGACACGTTGACTGCCTGTTGCTATGGTTACTCACAGCTGATGTAGCCAGCGCATTTATTTATTAATTTCGAACGGTTAACAGTCAGTTTCACCCGAGAACTCCTTTACTAGGTGTCCTTTATCACTTTTTAATGGACACCCTGCAGCCAATCAGAATCGAGTATTCACCCAGACCATGGTATAAATGCATATATATAATTTAATAAGTATATATTGTGTTATGTGTGTGTTTATTTGCAAACATGCATTTACATCAGCAGCTGTCTAGATATCTGTATCGTCAAACACGTGTCCGTCAGCCACTAGTTATGACTCATGAAGTTCTTGTGTGTGTCTGTGTGTTTTTTTGGTTTTTTGATGTTTTTTCTTCTTCAGGTATTCTGTCCATGGCCAACGCTGGACCAAACACAAACGGATCCCAGTTCTTCATCTGCACAATCAAAACAGAGTGGTACGAGAAGATCCTCTTCCGTTTCATGTGTGAGTGAATGCGAGTTGAGAGTGTGTGTTGTGTGTTTTCCAGGCTGGACGGGAAGCACGTGGTGTTCGGCAGCATTAAAGACGGGCTGGATGTGGTGAGGAAGGTGGAGGAGCTGGGATCTCGATCGGGAAGAACCGCCAAGAGAATCAGCATCCGCGACTGTGGAGAACTCAAGTAGATTCACTGAGTCATTTAACTGAGTCATTTAACTGAGTCATTTAACTGAGTCATTTAACTGAGTCATTTAACTGAGTCATTTAACTGAGTCATTTAACTGAGTCATTTAACTGAGTCATTTAACTGAGTCATTTAACTGAGTCATTTAACTGAGTCATTTAACTGAGTCATTTAACTGAGTCATTTAACTGAGTCATTTAACTGAGTCATTTAACTGAGTCATTTAACTGAGTCATTTTTTTTCCTGCCGCAGATTCATCGACCACTAAATGTTCAGAAGGGGCCAAAAGCTCCATAATGTGAAATCTAGACCATTTTGGGTTAAAGGAATAGTGTTTATTTACTCTCTCATGTTGATCCAGAGCTGTTTGATTTTTCTCTGGAACACAAAAAGGAGGATTTTTAAGAACATAAAACGACTCTTTATAGTGACCAGAAAGGGCATAAAACAGCATAAAAGCATTTTTGGCCTTTGAATCTTCTGCAGTTTCACATTTCAAGAAAAAGATCCTCCTTTTAAAGTTCAAGGTAAAATAAGTCAAACAGGTTTGAAATGATATTAGGGTGTGTAAATAATGTCATAACTATCATTTTTGGGTGCATTATTCCTTTAAAGTGGTATCCACTGTGAATAAGTCATTCTCAGGTAATATTGGTGTTTAATCTGGACTGAAAACATGTTACATCTGATGACCTCTTGTTCTCATGCATTAGGTTATGAATCATGGCCAGTGTCTGCAGTATTGAGTTTGGAGTAATAAAGCCAAGAGCAATAAGAAATGATGTTTTAATTGTTTATTTGTGTGCACAGTTTGATCTGCTCTGGAGAAAGAGCGGCACGGTATCGTTTAAGGCACATGTCCGTGTTTCACAGGTTATTAACGGCACATAACATTTCACAGACTGATTTACATCATTCATGTAAATTTAGTTCACAACAACTGCTGCATCAATAAGCTGATGATGTCATTTAGGTGAACTGGAACTGCAAGTTTTTGCTTAACTGATTCTGGGACTAAACATTTAACCATTTCATCCACTTTAAACAGACGCACCTCAGTCTTTAAAGTAACTTGACTCCGGATTATAAGTGAACAAACCCATTTAAACAGCAGCTCTTAAATATCAATACAAACCAGACCACCTTTTTGATTGACAGGTGTGTTTGTGCTTATTTCTTTACACGTGCTCAAATACTTCTTTTTTTTTGGAGGCCATGAGATTACAAAAAAGTGTATTTCACATAAAAACGAGTGTCACATTGTTTAATGAAACCTATTAATACTGTTAATGTAAAAGTTGTAAAAAAAACAGGCACTTGAGTAACGCATCCTAAAATCACACAATTTGTTTCTTCAGTGACTCGTGACATGTAAAAAAAAAAAAAAGAGCTAAAAAAGTACATTTAAAGATCATCAAAAGCCTTTTGGACTGAATCTCATACTTAATACGGCATCTATAAATGAGGATATTTCATAGATGTATTAATGCATTGAATATGTGGAAGCCGATCCTGTTCAGGTCATTCCTGTTCGGCAGTATATTTTCATAACCTTACTGTATATGTGTGAATATAGTGGAAATGCAAATCATATTAGTAGTTTTCATTGATCACAATATCTAGATTTGAATATGGGGTGAAATAAAAAAATTAAATAAAAAAAAATACCCCAGGTGTTTTTTTTTCTTAACAAAACATTTATTCACAGCAATATTATTTTAATTAATAACTTATAGGCTTTTCCCGTCACTTTCTATCCTGTTAGTTTTTTTATTTAACAAAATCCACTTTCTTGTTGATGTCACCCAATAGGAAGTGACATCATTTTGGAGGGAACTCCGCAGCAAACATCAGTAAGTATATCATGAGTTGATTCTGTGATGTTTTGAGCTGCTGCTCTTTATGAACATTACGTTCCTCTTGTCATTGTGTGAATATTCAGTATTTGTTTTTTTAAAAATTAAAGGGGTTCTGAAGAACAGGAATGAGCACCTGGTCGAGGCTGATGACAGTTTCCATTCGTCCATTAGTTGATAATGATGTCCTGCCTGTAAATTATTGCCCTGAAATGTGTTTTATTAAAAGCTCCAGAGGAATATTTCACATGTAAATCACAGCAACCTGATATCAAATAACAGGTACTTGCACCTTTAACACCTCAGAGTGATATTATATATATATGTATTTACAGTAGTCAACATTTGAAGTGGATCAACAGTTATACATGAAGTTTGAACAATACCCGTTCTTATCTTATGACAACTTTGATGAATGTTTTGATCCACTTCAAATGTTGACTACTGTATATATATCTCACAGTACGTTTGTTTTTGTTTTGAATTTTGTGTTTAAGTTTTGTGGTGCATCATTTACTTTAACAACCACAGATTTATTGTTAAAAATATATATTTTCTCTGGCAATCAACATATTGCATAAATGCGGCTGACACCATTTCAGTTGCAATTACCCAGAGTTCTGCTTTAAATCAGGAATCAGTGTTTATTGTCCAGCTAAAGTGGAGCAGATTTTAGCACCGGTTACGAGGTGAATGTGTGTGTATCTGGTTTTTAGGATGTCAGAGGTCACTGAACTCGACGACAGTAGTATCCGAGATTCTTACACTTCTCACAGAGATGCTGAGGATGTTCTTTGCTCTGGTCCGATACGTCCAGGCCGTCGGGTTTCTCCAGAGGACGCTGCAAACACAGAGGAAAGATTTTAAATCCTAGATCCCTAGAAGAATTCCTATTCTGCTTTTTCTCCATGTTCATCTTTCTTTAGTGTGTAATGTTGCTGTTTGATCTTAAAACAAATGTTTCAAAGTCCCTCCAGCGGGAGTTCTTCTCTATATCAGTGTCAGTGTTTCGGAACTCCCTTCTCCAATCACAACACACTGATCCAGCCCACCAATCAGAGCACAGTGTGCTTTTCAGAAGGAGGGGCTTCATAGAGACAGGAAGTAAACAGAGCGTTGCTGACAGACTGGGAAGAGGAGCTGCAACAATGGAGGACATGAGGGAAATAATCAACATTCAAGCAGGAAAACCTGTTCTAGTAGACTCAAAACCAAGACTTTGTAAAAGGGCTTAACTCTTTAAAATAATTCCTGATTTTAAAAAGCCAAAAGGCAGCCATGATGTCTACATAAAAGCATGGATCTTAAGAAACCTTTTAAATACAGAAGAACATCTGGTGAACGTTACAAAGGAAAAAGGGACGTCAGGAGCGTTGAGGAGAGCACATCCGACTTGATGCTCTTCATCAAGTGTTTTCTACTCGGTTCATAACTTCATAACCTGCCAAACTTTATCTTGAGTCAAAAGACATCTATTACATCAGTGTCTCCAGTTTCTGAAGTCCTTATTAATAACAAACAGATGCTCGCCAACTTTTTATGGTTTCAAGTCTGTTTAGATGAAATCAGTTGTTCTTTTGCGGCTCATTTTATATAGATGCTTCAATAAAGAAACTCCAGAAAGCTTGCAAACATTCGCTGAGTTCCTGAGCCGTAAGCTGTAATGCAGTTGTGTTTATATGGACAAGACAGAAAACAAACACAGAAATGAACATCTCAATCAGTCTCTTTGTCTTGTTTTCTAGTAAAAAAAAAAATCCATAAATTGAGAAACATTTAGTTGGTAAGTCAGATTGCATAAGGTGAGTCTGTTAATTTTTTGACCCAGCACGAACCCACGACCCAGCACAAACTCTGTAGAAATTCTACAATAGAACGATTCCTGCTTCCAGAACTCTGTCATCTGTGATTAAACCGTCTTCACGTCGGACCTGTCGACATCCCTCGACCCCTTCATGCCTCGAGCCCTTCATCCCTCGAGCCCTTCATCCCTCGAGCTCTTCATCCCTCGAGCTCTTCATCCCTCGAGCCCTTCATCCCTCGAGCCCTTCATCCCTCCATCTCTTCATCCCTCGAGCCCTTCATCCCTCGAGCCCTTCATCCCTCGAGCCCTTCATCCCTCGACCCCTTCATCCCTCGAGCCCTTCATCCCTCGACCCCTTCATCCCTCGAGCCCTTCATCCCTCGAGCCCTTCATCCCTCGACCCCTTCATCCCTCGAGCTCTTCATACCTCGAGCCCTTCATCCCTCGAGTCGTTCATCCTTCGACCCCTTCATCCCTCGAGCCCTTCATCCCTCGAGCCCTTCATCCCTCGAGCCCTTCATCCCTCGAGCTCTTCATCCCTCGAGCTCTTCATCCCTCGAGCCCTTCATCCCTCGAGCCCTTCATCCCTCGAGCTCTTCATCCCTCGAGCTCTTCATCCCTCGAGCTCTTCATCCCTCGAGCTCTTCATCCCTCGAGCCCTTCATCCCTCGAGCTCTTCATCCCTCGAGCCCTTCATCCCTCGAGCTCTTCATCACTCGAGCCCTTCATCCCTCGAACTCTTCATCCCTCGAGCTCTTCAGCCCTCAACCCCTTCATCCCTCGAGCTCTTCATCCCTCGAGCCCTTCATCCCTCGAGCTCTTCATCACTCGAGCCCTTCATCCCTCGAACTCTTCAGCCCTCGACCCCTTCATCCCTCAAGCCCTTCATCCCTCGAGCCCTTCATCCCTCGAGCCCTTCATCCCTCGAGCCCTTCATCCCTCGAGCTCTTCATCCCTCGAGCTCTTCATCACTCGAGCCCTTCATCCCTCGAGCTCTTCATCCCTCGAGCTCTTCAGCCCTCAACCCCTTCATCCCTCGAGCCCTTCATCCCTCGAGCTCTTCAGCCCTCAACCCCTTCATCCCTCGAGCCCTTCATCCCTCGAGCTCTTCAGCCCTCAACCCCTTCATCCCTCGAGCTCTTCAGCCCTCAACCCCTTCATCCCTCGAGCCCTTCATCCCTCGAGCTCTTCAGCCCTCAACCCCTTCATCCCTCGAGCCCTTCATCCCTCGAGCTCTTCAGCCCTCAACCCCTTCATCCCTCGAGCTCTTCCTCCCTCGAGCCCTACATCCCTCGAGCCCTTCATCCCTCGAGCCCTTCATCCCTCGAGCTCTACATCCCTCGAGCCCTTCATCCCTCGAGCCCTTCATCCCTCGAGCTCTTCATCCCTCGAGCCCTTCATCCCTCGAGCCCTTCATCCCTCGAGCCCTTCATCCCTCCATCTCTTCATCCTCGATCTCTTCATCCCTCGAGCCCTTCATCCCTCGAGCCCTTCATCCATCGAGCTCTTCCTCCCTCGAGCTCTTCATCCCTCGAGCCCTTCATCCCTCGAGCCATTCATCTCTCGAGCTCTTCATCCCTCGACCCCTTCATCCCTCGAGCCCTTCATCCCTCGAGCCCTTCATCCCTCGAGCTCTTCATCCCTCGAGCTCTTCATCACTCGAGCCCTTCATCCCTCGAGCCCTTCATCCCTCGAGCTCTTCATCCCTCGAGCCCTTCATCCCTCGAGCCCTTCATCCCTCGAGCTCTTCATCCCTCAAGCTCTTCGTCCAGTCTCCAGTTGAACTCCATCTCCGTCAAAAGCCCAGAAACCGAGAGTAACACTGAAATGTATTGAAATGTATTCAGCAAGCAGTTGGCGACTCGTCCACCACCTCATCGACCCACTGCCTGGGTCACTCCACCCCGGAGCACAAGGCCATGGAGGAGTGCATTTCAGGAGGCTCTTGAACAACACTTCATTCGTCCCTCGATGTCCCCTGCCGTATCCAGCTTCTTCGTTTCCAAGAAGGACGGAGGCTTGCGGCCGTGTATCGACTACCGAGCACTGTCAAGTTTAGTTATTCTCTTCCTCTGGCCCGGATGTCGAAGAGCTGAAGCCACTCAATACCAGCCGGTTTTCAAAACAAAAGGTTTGGCTCTCCACCCACGACATCCGTCTTCGCTTGCCCTGCCGTAAGCTGAGTCCCTGCCATATAGGGCTGCGTTCCAGTCCAAAATTGTCATGCCCTTCACTCGCTAACTTCCCTCTGTCTCGTTCACTCAGATGTGCGTCAGTGCTTAAGTTGCATGAGTGCCCACTACTGGCGGAAACTGCACTGGGCTGAACTGGAATGATAAGCCCTTGATCACTTGGAATCAGCTATGGAGTTGATTTATTATTTACAATTTTTTTTCCCTTTAAGAATTTGTTTAATGCAACATCCAAATGTATATAGGCGTGTTTGGGTTGTTTTATATAAAAAAATTAAATTAATATATCATAGAGTTGTTTTTGGTGGTGGTGATTAGATGAGATCTGCGGTGACGTCACAATCGTGTTGCATTGTGGTATATGGAACTGCCTGAAGTGTACATATGAAGTAGACTCGCTCCCTCGGTCAAAATCGAGGGAACGAGGGTCTGTCCATATAAAGGTACCTTGTCCACTTCACGAAGTGGAACGCACTTCAAAATGGCGGCAGGGATTCCCCCGAGGGGAAGTTCGCAAGTGCGTGTCTAAAAGTGGACAGGAACGCAGCCCAGGTCCCTTCACTGTGCAGAGGCCGGTCAACAAGGTCACCTACAGGCTCACCTCACTACCGTATCTTACCTTCATTCTACGTCTCCCTCCTGAAACCCTTCACTGAACCTCTGTCCTCTTCCACAGAACCAGTCGACTCACGGCGACTGGGTCCCCACCTAGACTACCTGATCGACTGGGAGGAACGTTCATGGGTCTCTCGAGATAATGTCCTGGATCCGTTGCTACTCACCCAGTTCCACGAGGATCAACCTGACCGTCGAGCCCCCCGAGTCCATCAGCCGTCAGGAGCCGGCCGTGGAGGAGGGAGTGCTGTCCCAGAGTCAGCCACACCGTCACAACCCAAGTTATCACCAGGACCCGCCCACTTGTTCTCAATCACCTGGGGCCTCATTTATAACCGTTGCGTCTACACAAAACAGGCCCTGAAAAAGGCGTACGCTAGCCTGGCTCCGCCCTCCTACGTACTTCCGCTCAATTTTCATTTTCCTTCAGTACTAGTCTGGGATTGTGCTGTAGTCTTCGGTTTTCTCCGGTCAATTTTTTAGCGGGCCAATCAGCGAACAGAGGGAGTGGCTGAGAACGATGACGTTGATGTCGTGCGTTATTTTGAGTTGTAGTTCAGTAATGGCAGCGGAGAAAGATGCCACCGAAGCCATTCGGTCCTTTGTGCCAACGCTGCCGAATATCAAGAAGTTAAAGCCAGTGAAAGAACAATCTTTGCTTTGTTTTGTTGGTGGCCATGATGTTGTGGCCCTCCTCCCCACGGGGTTCAGGAAAATACATGCGTCACGACCAAACGTCAGCGATTGGTTATGGCAGATCCAGAGTGACTCTGGGCAGATCCAATAGTTTAAGACTTCAATAAAGTACCCGCCTACAAGGAAGTTAACGCTTGTCAATGGAGCGGTGCCAGACTCTATGTACAAATGAAATGTACGAGAGTCTGGTGGGACCAGGCTATAACACATAAACATTGTGACATGAACATTAGACTAATAGTTAAATCTTGTTTAATTTAGCTAAATTATCTTAAAGGATGTTTAGATATTGCAACCTAATGACAGAAATGCTGTTTTTCATTCTAAAGTGAGTTTCTGTTCACCTGTTTGTGAGGATAGACGTTGATGTGGCATTTGATGCACTCCTGACCCATGTTCGCCCATGAGTTGCCACTCATCCATTTCCTCTTGCATTTGGGACACTTGTACTCTCCGAAACACCTCTTCTTCCCCTGATACGGCGTCAGACCCTCTCCTTTAGGACGAGCCTGGTAACAAAACAATCTTTAGTTCATCAGTAGACTTACAAACGAGAATCGTACATGCAGAGGCGACTCAACTAAAAATAAATGACTGAATCACACACTCAACATATTTCAGTACCATATATACTATCGTTCAAAACATGTCAGTGAGAAATTAATACTTTTATTCATCAAGGATGCATTAAACTGATCAAAGGTGACAGTAAAGACTTTTATAATGTTAGAAAAGCATTTCAAATAAATGCTGTTCTTTTGAACTTTCTATTCATTAAAGAATCCTGAAAAATATAATGTTTCCACAAAAATGTCCTTTACTGTTACCTAAAACTGTTTTTAACATTAATAATAATCATAAATGTTTCTTGAGCAGCAAATAATGATATCATAGTGATTTCTGAAGGATCATGTGACACGGAAGACTGGAGTAATGATGCTGAAAATTCAGCTTTGATCACAGGAATAAATTACACTTCACTATATATTTACATTGGAATAATATTACACTTCTTATTTGTTTTTGATCAAATAAATCCAGCCTTGGCTTGGTAAGAATAAAAAACATCTTTCAAAAACATTTAAAACTTAATAATTCCAAACTTTATTAACTAAACATTTTCTAAATGTTAATAGTGTTATGTGTCATATAGGTTTTCAATCTTTAATGATGTTTAATTTATTGTTTTTTTGTGCATTTGTCGAACTGTCACAGTATTTCGATGTTGCAGTTCTTAATGTAAACGTTATGTTACGCTGTTAGTTGTGTTGCATTAGAATATTTGATATTACATCACAGTAACTTTCTGAACAGTGGAATACAATTCAAGATTAATCATGTTGCAGTTTAAATGTTGCCAGAAGAAACACTAGTAAATATCAGTGTAAACTGTCTTCTCTTTCACTTTCGTCTGGTTCAGATTTAAAGGACTGATTTGTTTGAATGAAGCTTCATAATTGAATCTGCGCACAAGAATCTGTGTTTGACACACTCACATGTCTTTAATCTCTTTGCTGTGGATATTATGAGTGTTAGTCATGATGAGTCTGTCTACGGCTGGCTCAGGATCATTAAGATGCTTTAAACATCTTTCTGAAATCATTTAAGCTGCATTTCTAATAATTCCAGAGTCAGTGTTGTATTTGAGGACTTATTTGTGTTATATGAGCTGTGTGACTAATATGTGATTTAATCAGAAGCATCTGAGCATCTCACGTCTCACTCTATATAAACCACCTGCTGCTTTACTAACCACACACTCACTCACGCACGCACACACACACACACACACACACACACACACACACATTCACACGCTCACTCACACGCTCACTCACACACACATTCACTCACTCACACACACACTCACACTCTCACTCACTCACACACACACACTCACTCACTCTCTCACTCTTACTCTCACACACTCACTAACTCTCTCACACACACTAACTCACTCACTCTCTCACTCTTACTCTCACACACTCACTCTCACTCACACACTAACTCTCACTCACACACACTAACTCACACACTCACTCACTCTCTCACTCTTACTCTCACACACTCACTCACTCTCACTCACACACTAACTCTCACTCACACACACTAACTCACACACTCACTCACTCTCTCACTCTTACTCTCACACACTCACTCACTCTCACTCACACACTAACTCACACACTCACTCACTCTCTCACTCTTACTCTCACACACTCACTCACTCTCACTCACACACTAACTCACGCACTCACACACACTAACTCACTCACTAACTCACTCACACACACACACACTAATTCACACACTTACTGACTCACTCTTTAACTCACTCAACTTTGCTCGGCTTACTGATGACCACTACTACAACATTTGTGCAACTTAATATCTTTGTCTTTATATTCCTCCAATTAACATAATTATCTAAGGCAACCAATCAAAATTCAGCAGCCAATCAGTTTAATATATAAACATGATCATTGAGGAATGTGCTGTGTACGTCCACAATGCTGTCAAAACGATCCCGTTCACAACGACTCAAATCGCTGTATTCTGCTGCCAGGCCAGTGTGTAAAGAAACACTATGTGCCAATAGACTGAACACATGACACATGCGCATGATGTCACCACTTTCACAAATTTGCGCTTTTGTAGTTTACACGGAAACGATAACGGTACAAAATTCTGAAATATTATTACAATGTAAAACAGCTGTTTTCCATGTGAATATATAGTAAAATGTAATTTATTCCTGTGATCAAAGCTGAATTTTCAGCATCAGTATTAGAGTATATAGAAATCAGTATAATATATGATGATTTGATGCTCAAGAAACACTGATGTTTATCATCAATGTTGAAAACAGTTGTGCTGCTACATATTTGTGTGGAAACCGTGATTTAGAATTTTTAGAAAGTTCAAAGAACAGCATTTATTTGAAATAGAATCTTTTGTAACATAATAAATGTCTTTACTGTCACTTTTGACAAGTTTAACGCATCTTTGCTGAAATCATTGAAAGGAAGTCATTGCTATGTCGTACCTAATGCCTATTGGCTATTAAAAATAAAAAAAAGTGCTCTTTAAAGTCTGAAGTGTTAGATGTTGTCCCGGCTCAAGCCCGGTTGAGTTATGAAGCAACAGTGACATTGTTTATTCAGTGTCTGTAATCACGACTGGAATGTGTTCGGGTCTGAAACGCCTGTTAATCTCCGATCGCCAACAATCTCTGAAACGTGAGTGAATGAAATGAAGATGTTGACAACTCATGAAAGATGATACGATACTGCCTCATGTCCGAAAACACCCAGAGCCATCCGTCCGAATGAAATATGATGAAAGAAAACAAAGAAACAAAACACTGAAAAGAGCAACATGAACATTCTGCTGAACATCTCCATTTGTTTTATACAGGAGAAATTGATTCGGCTTTGGACACAAGTCAGTTTTTTTATTTTGATTAATTTAATTTTTTAATTTGATTTTAATTAATTAATTAACTACCCCTTTTAAGTCAACATGATACAAATACGACACAATAGGGAAGAAAAGACTTCTTGAGGAAAAGGAAAAGGCTTGAACAAGAAAAAAGAAATGTGGGCGGGGCTTGACTTTGTCCATGGGGAATTGATTGGATGGTTGTGGTTTGCAATTGGAGGATCTCATGTGATTGACAGGTTGCCCCGCCCACACCATCAGAGAAGAGAAGCTGCAAGAGGAACTTATTCTGATTCAAGACCAACAGAATTCAATGTTACCCAACGAGTCAAACACCGTTGCCTCAACGAAGAGTTTTAAATGTAACGATATTGCTGAAATGTTAAGGGCGTGTGAATTCCCAGCATGAATAAATTATGCAAACAAAATCAAATTTACCCAACAAAGTAGTGTTACTTAGGGTGTGTTCCCTCGGGGCCGCTTAGAGGCCCCTGTAACCTCTATATATGAACAATACTATAGAGGAGTCGTCATCATCATCATCATCATCATCATCATCGAGTCCAGCTGCGGGAGTTTGGCAGAGGCAGAACCATGTTAACAGCTGGAAATGTGAGTTCAACACACACATACACACACACTCCCACACACATACATACCAACCCACACACACACTCCCACACACATACCCACCCAGACACACTCAAACACACACACACACACCCTCTCTCTCTCTCTCTCTTTCACACATACTCACATATATACACACATACTCACATATACTCAAACACACACACCCTTCAGAAGGAGTAAAAGACTGTTTTGATGTGGTAAACTAAACTCAGATTAAAGGATAGTTTACCGTGTGGAAACTGGACGGATCATAACAGAGATTCCCTGAACATTCACTGAGAGTTTGGATGAATAATGAAATAATTCTCAGGCTTTTGAGCTTCAGGGTTTTACATCGGACAGGAAGCAGTGACCAAACACCAGCATCATCGATATCTGGAATGTTTATATTTTCTGAATTCTTTAATTGTAGTAATTTTGTCGTGTCCACATATTCAATGAATATGCAAATTAGCAATGACATCATCATCTAAGTCGTTCATGTAGACGGACAGCACACCTAAGACTGAATGCATTATTATTTACATTGGAAACATGAGGACATTTGTTTTTGGATTATTAACCTTGCAAACACTGTAATAATCTCCTCTGTCCTTGCTGGGTTTTTCCGCACTCAATCTAGCGTGCAAAGACTTCCCATCGGCCGCACGGATTTGTTTTCCCAGAGTTCCACAGTGGAGATTCTCCGCTCTCGTCCATCTGGATCCCATTAGAGCGAACAATGAGATCCAGTGGAGAACATGTGCTCCGTTACTCCCAAACCTCTTCCCTCGGCTCTGTTTGCATTGGCATCGAGAGCATGTGCAGATGCACGAACGATTTAACCAATCTGTCATCCTTTTCATTTCTTTACATCATCATAATTAGTGCTCAGCGGCTAAAATCATTCCTATCGACTTGTATACTATGATTCTGCGTGTAAACTTCCCATAATGCATTTCTTAAATCTGCTGCAGTGCACTCTGGGAGTGACTCCTGACAGAAATCTGATCCGGTGCCTGTAATTCAGAGCCACATGTTTAAGTGTCAGTTTAAGATTTCCCAGCAGCCCCTTTCAAACCCCATCAAACTCTGTCCACGCCTCTCATTAAAAACATGAAGAGCGTGAACGTGCGGTTTCAACTTTACTGAGCAAAACTCAGTCGTTCAGAGAAAGTTTGGGAAATTTGGGATCAGTAATGAATACTGTTATTCAGCGAGGACGCTTTAAATTGATCAAAAGAGACTTTAATAACATTACAAAATATGTCTAATTTCAAATAAATGTCTTTTGAACTTTTTAACATCAACAAATCCGGAAAAATAAAATCTATCACACTTTTCACAAAAATATGAAGCAACACAGTACATAATAATAATCATCATAAATGTTTCTTGAGCATCAAATCATCATATTATAGTGATTTCTGAAGGATCATGTGACACTGAAGACTGGAGTAATGATGCTGAAAATTCAGCTTTGATCACAGGAATAAATTACACTTTACTATATATTCACATAGAAAACACAACATTATACTCCATTGCACAATGAAGGAGAAACTTCTGAATCATATTTTCCTCCAGGTAAAGAATTTTAAACACGCTTTATGAATTTACTGTTGTTATTTTTTTTCTTTAATAACACTGTTTTAATAATTTTAATAAGTCTGAAAACCACAGCCAGGATTTGCTCTACATGTAATAAATGAAATCAGTTTTACACACTCACTGTTGGCCATGAACCAGCCTGACAATCATGCCAAAGGGAGAGTGATATATTTTAATATGCTCTTAAACTTGACTAATAAGACTGTTTTTATAGTTGCACTGGTTTATTTACAGTGGTCAACTTTAAGATATGTATAAGTTACGAGTTGTATGGAGTATTTTTATGGTGTTGGAAGCCTGACAGTATTATTACAGTAACATCTCTGTCAAACACCCACCGATGTCATTCCTGTCCCACAGCATGAGAGATTTACATTCTGTGTGTTCTGCCTTACACACACACACACACACACACACAGACGATGTGTCACATTATTTGACTGAATAACAGAGAATGTGTCCAGTGTTTAACACTCTCACATTAACACTCACTCTGCAAAACTCACTGACTCAAAGCTATGGAGATTTGTTTGGTTACTTGTATGTTGTAATGTGGTCGCTAAGGAGATCTGGGTGGTTGCTAGGTGGTTACTTACTAACTTAAGTCAAAAGGGGGTCACACATTGGACGGGAAGTGCCATAGAATAAAAAAAAAAGACTTTTTTACATACCGCAATTATGACTTTTGTCTCGCAATTATGACTTTTTTCTCACAATTCTGAGTTTACATCACATAATTATTACTTTTTTTTCTCTGAATTTTGAGTTGACAACTTGCAATTAAGACTTTTTTTTTTAATTCTGAGTTAACATCTCGCAATTTTGAATTTTTTCCTTGCAATTCTGAGTTTATATCTCGCAATTCTGACTTTTTTTTCTCCGAATTAAAAGGAAATAAGTCCAAATTGTGAGAAAAAAAGGCGCAATTACCATTTTTATATTTTTTTACTCCATGGAGGAAAACAAGCTTCCATATTACTCAGATCATACAAACCGCCAGAATCATACTTTACACAAGTACACAAAACGCAGATGCACTTCAAGCATCGAATCCCACTCAACAACATTAACCTGCATTCTTGCTTTATAGCACTCAAGGGGGCGCTATACCATCAAATGTCTGTGCAAATAAACCAGATATTGATGTTTTTTATGTTATTATTTTCATTTCTAGCTATAAACATGCCTCCATAACTTTAACTTGCTCAGTAAAACATTCAAACTGTTGCCTTACCCTAAAAAAATAAGAGAAACCCGACCACAGAAGAAGTTTACACTGATGTCAGATACATTATGGCAATAATGAGAATTGAAGACATACTTGCATGCTATTATAAATTATATTGTGAATGATTTTGGAACAGCACAACGCATTCAATTGTGCTTGTGTAGCTAGAAGTGTTTGTGTTCACGTACTTGAGTGAAGTGTGTTCCTAATTCAATTTTGAGGATCAGTTTCACGACTACCTACAAAAACAACAGATGTCTTCAGCACTTTAAAATTCTTCAGGTAAATTTGATAACTAGGGAAAGAAGATACTGGATTATAGAATTACTGCTAAAATATAACACTGGTGGAAGGTCACGAGAGAGTTTACTGTGTCCTTTAATGAGGGAAAGATCTGTGTCAGAGTATTGTTCTCAGAGTCCAAAACCAACACTTAAAATTTTGCGAGTAAATAAAACTAGTTGGGCGGAAACTGCAACGTTACAAAGTAGCAGAGTAAGTGCTGATTTAAACCTCGCTGAAGTGACTAGAACAATCCAAATCAGAGACAAAAACAGACCATATACTAAAGAAAAGCTCAGTTCTGACTCAAATGTGAAAAATGTACCATTAGAAGTTTATTAAGGATGTTTTTAAGATGTTAGGATGTTTTTTTGTCAACATATGTGAATAATATTCGTCCATCCAGTCAAATATAAATCCTGTTCTTTTATTCTTCCGGTCTTTGTGTCCAGCTGTTTCAGTGTTGGGTTTCAGTGAGACGGACACTGACAGGCGGACAGGCAAAACACAAACAGCAAAACGTCGTGATTAAAAATTCCCACCTACTTCTGGAGCAGGAGAGCAAGAGATGTGTAAAGTAGATAGAGGTAATACATCTCAAATTCTGGCTTTTTTCTCGGAATTTTGGCCTTTTTTCTCAGAATTCTGAGTTTACATCTCGCAAATCTGACTCGGAATTCTGACATTCCTGACTTTTCTTTTTCAGAATTCTGAGTTTACATCTCGCAAATCTGACTCGGAATTCTGACATTCCTGACTTTTCTTTTTCAGAATTCTGAGTTTACATCTCGCAAATCTGACTCGGAATTCTGACATTCCTGACTTTTCTTTTTCAGAATTCTGAGCTTACAGAGTTTTGTGGATCCCAGGTTGCTCTGGGTAGTTGTTAGATGGTTGCTAGGGTGTTGCTATGTTGCTAAAGTATTGATATCCAGTTGATAGGGTGTTCTGGGTGGTTGTTCGGGTGTTGCTATACAATATGCCAAGGTGGTTCCTATGCGGTTGCTAGGGTGTTCTAAGTGGTTGCTAGGATGTTGATATGCCGTTTCTAGGGTGTTTTGTGTGGTTGCTAGGAAGTTGCTGGATAGTTGCAGTGGAGGTTGCTAAGCTATTCAAAATGTTGGTTCTAAGGTGTTCTGGGTGGTTGCTAGGTAGTTGCTATGCAGTTACTAGGGTGATTGCTATGATGTTCTGGATGTTACTATGTGGTTGCTAGGATGTTGATGTGCGGTTTCTAGGGTGCTTTGTTTGGTTGCTAGACAGGTGCTAGGGGGTTGCTAAGCTGTTCTGAGTCGATGCTAGGGTGTTCTGGGTGGTTTCTAGGTAGTTGTTATGGAGTTACTACAAGGGTGGTTGCTATAGTGTTCTGGAGGGTTGCTAGGATTTGAATATGCTGTTTCGAGGGTGTTCTGTTTTTTTGCTAGGCAGTTGCTAGGGTGTTCTGGGTGGTTGCTAAGGTGTTACTAGGTGGTTGCTAATTGCTTGCAAGGGGGTTTTGGGTGGTTACTAGGATGTTCCTATGTGGTTGTTAGGCGGTCTGGATGAGAGTTTTGCAGAAAAACTGAGAAATGTTGGAAATGTGTGCAGAATATGCAGTTCTACTAATTTTCGTGTCTCAATTCAAACTCTTAATATATTTTAAAGATTCAATCTATATCTAATGTAAAAAAAAGTTCTTCTGAAGTTCTTTCTGTAAGTTTTAAAATAACGGTATTTTTGATCTGATTGTCCTGATTTAAAGCAGGAATCGTCATGTACCTCAGAGATCACAGCTGTTGTTTCTCAGGACGTTTCATCTCTTGTTATCGTCTTTCCTTTCATGTCACCTGAGATTAATTACAATGTTGAGACAGTAAATTTTGTGGAGAGCAAAGATCTAAATCACTTCATCGTTCTTATAAAAAGTTTTCCCTCGGTTTCTTGAGATGACGTGATGTGTGTTTGGCTGAATTCTCTGGACTTTCTCTCATCTATGACAGCCTATGATGTCATGAAAGGCAAGAAACTGTATCGTCTTTCATAAACACGAAAGGTTCATCTGGCACTCATTACAGCTGCTCATGCTAACAGGCAGATGGGTGGGGTGCTGGTCTGTTGCAATGAATTGTGGGTAAAATTTTGCAACGCAGTTACACACAAATTCCCTGTGGGGGCGGGGCTAGCAGCATTGGTGTGTTCTCATTGGCTACTCAGTTTCTGACTGACAGCTTATTGGCCTGGAATTGAAGATGCCTTCTTTTCTCATTTTTAGTAATATAAAGTTAGGTGTTTTGTTTTTGAATGTTATTTTATAAATCAATCCTGTGATTATGATTGACAGGTTTAGATGAGCTCAGGTGTGCAGTAGTGGGTGCAGTCGTGTGTGTGTGTGTGTGTGTGTGTGTGTGTGTGTGTGTGTGTGTGTGTGTGTGTGTGTGTGTGTGTGTGTGTGTGTGTGTGTGTACCTGCGGACAGTCTTTGATGTAGTGGCCCTTGTTGAAGCACAGGTGGCACAGGTAGTTTGGCGGAGGCTTCTTGTACAGTTTTCTGGGTTCAGAGGCGAGCGAGAGATTGGAGAAGTTGTCCGTCAGTAAACTCAGACCCTCCACGATGTCGTTTAGTGAACCGTAGGGAGACGAGTCCTTATATAAGCTGCTACACAGAGTCTGTGGAGAGAAAGAAAACACGTCGCATTACATTGCAAATTGCATTGTGATGTCCAGTATTCTGACAAATCTAGTAAATCACCTTGGTATTCATGCACAACTTGTAATATAATAGGAATTGTTACATTTAGATTATATAAGTCATTTTATTGTGTTTTTGTCTCTTTTTAAAAATATCTCTATATAGTTTTCATTAAAAAAAACAGTTTTTACCTCAAATAAGTTTATTTATAGTTATTACCTGAAATAAAATGTTTTTAGTTTTTTTATATTTTATTTTACTTCAGTTGACATTTATTAGTTACGAAAATATTTTTTATGATTTTAGTTAAATAAAATAATCATGCTTTGAATGCAATGCAAGTCCCTTTGGATAAAAGCCAAATGCATGAATGCACTTAATGCAATTGCATTTCTTTTTATATTTCTCTTTTTATAATGCCTTTATTCAGTATGGACATTTTCTTAAATATTTACTTTATTTCGCCCAAGCTGCCAGTAGGTGTCTGACCACTGTTGTTTTTGCTTGATTAGAAATACAAATAAGAACATAAAACAAATTCATTAGAAATATTAAATATCAAACGATCCTCTTTACACTGACACGGATTTCCTCTTTTTTTAATAAACACTTTAATTGATTGTTTTTTCTCAGTGGTGTTCTGCTCTGCTTTCCTCTCTCCACATGATCTGTGTGAGCGGGAATGTTCCATTTTCCTCAGGAAGACAAACTTTGCCACATGATTCTCCGATCTCTTTTTCTATCTCATGATGTTTCATGTGCGGAATGGAATATTAGCCTACTTCATATTGAGAAGTACATACTCTATACTATTTTTTAGAGCAAGTTAAATAATATGCAACGTGCAATGATAAACATTTAAAAAATACATGTAAAATTAGTATGTTACATGATGTGCATGTGTATCTGCTAGTAGAGACATCAGAAAGCAGCAGACACACACACATGCATCATCAGGTATTTAAAATACAGCCTGCATTTTTCATATCTCATATATCAGTTTCAGAAGGATGATTTTATGCACCTATAATATAAATTCTGAACCCAGATGTTTTCCCACGCTGCATATTTGGAGCCAAACCACTAGAATTTCAAATCTTTTCAGCCAAAACTGTGTTTTTTCAATCAGCTGACCCCATTCAGCCTGTTTTATTTGTGCTTTCTAAAGGCAAAGTAAGGGATACTTCATTATTTCCATAACACTAACACTTGCAATAAAGGGGTGCCATGTTTGAATAATGGTATAAGACTTAAAGTAATATTTAGGGGGTTTATTTACAGTGGTACTGAACTATTGTCATTGTGTTCATACACCATGTTATTCACAAGTTATTCAGTGCTGCTGTCCAAAATGGTACGTTTTTGTTACTTAAAGATTGTGATTTATCAAGAGCCCAATTTACAGTAAGCTCGTCATTTTCAGAGCAATTTAACTAAACAGGAGCAGATAAACTGTTCAGTCAGTTCCCCCTCCGATACACACCAGTTAAACCTGAGACAGAGGTGCATTATGGGAGAAGCTTGTGCACAGCTGGTCCCAAATGAAACCAGTCTCCTTCTCTGCACAAATACTCATGATGGTGCTCTACTACACCAACACAGTGATCTTGTTAACCCATAAATGCCTGACTGCCCACTCAGAGGAGGAATTGAAGAACATTTTTTCATTTATTTGTGGGCGACGCTAGAAGTGTCATGCATAGTTTTCTAATGCGTCCAGTTCTGTAGATCTAGAATATATATTCCTGTAACTATATAACTAGCTATAGTAGGCTAAGACATGCATCTGTCTGAACATGTGATTATTATAGAAACATAATGGCACAGCAATTACTGAAGTCTGACACCGGCAGATAGATAGATAGATAGATAGATAGATAGATAGATAGATAGATAGATAGATAGATAGATAGATAGTCGTGACGTCATCACCTCTCTGCGCTCGTGCATGAAGCTGCTGATGACGTCAGCAGGTTTGCTGTTGTAATAGTTCTCGTCAGATGCTGTAAACTCGTCATTATTTCTCTTCAAATCCTGCAGCGACAGATAAACCCAGTTCAAAAGTTGCGCGGGCTGATAAACCGAGTCTAGAGCTGAACCCAAACTCATCTTCCTTCTGATAAATCCGGTTCAAAATCAAATAGAAAAGGATCGTGTTTGTCCTGCTGTTGGCTCACACTGAGTCCATTGTTGCAGAATGACAGGACGGGACAGTTCGTGCAGCTCGAGCTCTGAGGAAAGTTAAACCGCAATTTACCAATCCTGTGCTGGAGGGTTGGATGATGATGATGATGATGATGAATATTCATAAGCTGTGGAGTCACCATCGGAAGGTTTCCAAGAAACGTCAACATATCATAATTAATATTCAAATACACGCACAATTTCGAGGATTCCAATGAGCGTCATTTATTACCAATATCCAGTGACTAGCCTATTGAATTTTCAGCAAAAAACACTTTTGCTGCATCTGAATTGGGTCAAACCGTTAAGATTACATGAGAGGTCAAAGTAAAAACACTTATTGTGACCTAGTTTACAATGAGTAAACTATTAAATCTTTTATTTATCAGGTGCTGTAACAGGTTTTCATGCTCTGAATATTCTTCAATACTGCACACTTTAAAATGATTTAGGTTGTTTAGAACTGGATTTTGAGGGATGTTACAGACTTTTGGAATTATCAAATGATAGCCTAATGATTATTAGGCTATAATTAATCGTATTATTTACTTTATCAAATAACAAACCGGCATTATCATATAATTGTAACACATCAACAATGAGACCAGGCAGCATATCGAAAAACAAGAAAAATAGGCTACTAAAAAGAAATAAATGAAAATAAAATGCAAAATTCCGTTTAAATGCAAATCAGCTGCTTCAAGGGCGCGCGCGTGTGTGTGTGTGTGTGTGTGTGTGTGTGTGTGTGTTAGAAGCTCCGATTACCTCACGCAGACAAGCACTAAAATGTCAGAAAATGTTCTGTTTTTTAGGTTTAAACCGGAGTCGGACAATAATGGAGAGAGTGACATGTAGAAGCAACTGGACGTTTCTGAATGGTTAGTTGATGAATTTATGTTGCCGATGTGGAGTTAACTAACTTCAAGTCTTTGATTAGCATATTCTGTAATGATAATCTTTAAATTGCTTGTGTGTGAACTGTGAACTGTTGTAAAATACCTAACCCGGTGATGTCACTAACCCGGGAGGAAGCTTGTGTAGTCCCTAGCCGTTAATTGTTGTAGTCCTTAAAAAACGATTTATTTAAAAGCAAATATCTTCCTTTGCTTTGAACTTTGAGCGTTGATTGAAATAAAATAAAACATTTTTTTAAATGCCTCATGGAGTAACTTTAAGAAATCTACATATGTGTAAATAAAACTTGGCTGCAAAAACATACAGTAGGCCTATTGTTACACAAAAATTAATTTTGCAAAAAGACACCGAACTTAACCACGTGATAGTCAAAAGCAGGTATTGCATTTGATTTATCTTCAACAACTCATACAATCTGTCCCAAAAGAACAAAAAAAGACGTTACTGAGATTCAATATCTTTTTGACAGAATGTACATTGCTTTCCAAATTAAACCTTAAATGATAATGATTATAACTGACTATAAGGTAAAAGTGTTGAGATCACGTGATCAGGTGTAGATTCTGCCCTCTGCTGCTCATGTGAGTCCATTACAGGCTGATTAAAGAAAAGCTCTTGAACTTTGTGTAATGTGAAACTCTTGTGGGTGTGTCTTTCCTTTTCCTTCACAGCTTTGTCTGTTTCATATTTACATTAACATAAATATTATTTCATATTGTAAGAAACATGGAAGAATGAAATAATTTCTAAGATGTAATCTGATATTTAATATGGTTTTACTATAGTTGTTAGGATCAGGGCAAGTCTTGACATTTCTTATAAATGGTGTTTCCCTCTCTTATCTGTAAGTTGATGACGTTCATTCACCTGTCAGGACGCACCTGACGCCAACATGACCAGTTTTCCACTGTTCGCTTCTGAAGACAAACTCTTTTATTCCTAAACACGTTTCTAGTGGAAGGACTGACGTAACACATGAGGAAGAGAAGCCTCTGTTGTTTTCATGCAAATGATTTGTTTGTTTATGGACAACTGTGATGTTCAAGACTCAGGTCTGCATTAGTCAGAAACTGTCCTGTCAATTCAAGAGGCTTTTCTCTGTTGCTTTACATCTGACACACAAACCTTTGCACTCATTAAAAACTACTTTAATAAAGTTCTCCATAAACTGAACAGATATGAATGATTGTTCTGTTTTAAACTGTGTTTAGTATTACTTGTTACTATTAGCTCTATTTTCTATGTGTACAGCACATTGGTCGGCCAGTGGGCGTTTTTAAATGTGCTCTATAAATAAAAAAAACTAAACTGAACAGATATTAGGCTATAATACATTCAGATGTCTGGCATCCCTTCAAAAACTGTACCATATTAACCATAACTTCCAGCAAAATACAATAGATACTACTGTAAAATCATTATACATTTGTAATGGATGTCCTTCAGGTGTAAGAAGCCTTCAGAATATCTGACATTTTGTATTATATTATATTATATTCATTTATACTCATTTAGTGCTGTCAAATCGATTATTCATAATTATCGCATTATCGCATTGAATATAAAAGTAACGTTTTTGTTTATTATATATACAGGTGCTGGTCATATAATTAGAACATCATCAAAAAATGATTTATTTCAGTAATTTCATTAAAAAAGTGAAATTTGTATATTATATTCATTCATTACTCACAGACTGATATATTTCAAGTGTTCATTCCTTTTAATTTTGATGCTTATAACTGACAACTAATGAAAACCCCAAAATCAGTATCTCAGAAAATTTGAATATTATGAAAAAGTTCAATATTGACTATTGACTAATATTGAACTCAAAACACCTGCAAAGGCCTTTAAATGGTCTCTCAGTCTAGTTCTGTAGGCTACACAATCACGGGGAAGACTGCTGACTTGTAAGCTGTCCAAAAGACGACCATTGACATCTTGTACAAGGAGGGCAAGACACAAAAGGTCATTGCTAAAGAGGCTGGCTGTTCACAGAGATCTGTGTTCAAGCACATTAATAGAGAGGCGAAGGTAAGGAAAAGATGTGGTAGAAAAAAGTGTACAAGCAGCAATAGGGATAACTGCACCCTGGAGAGGATTGTGAAACAAAACCCATTCAAAAATGTGGGGGAGATTCACAAAGAGTGGACTGCAGCTGGAGTCAGTGCTTCAAGAACCACATACGCACAGACGTATGTAAGACATGGGTTTCAGCTGTCGCATTGCGTCAAGCCACTCTTGAACAAGACAGAGCGTCAGAAGCGTGTCGCCTGGGCTAAAGACAAAAAGGACTGGACTGCTGCTGAGTGGTCCAAAGTTATGTTCTCTTATGAAAGTAAATTTTGCATTTCCTTTGGAAATCAAGGTCCCGGAGTCTGGAGGAAGAGAGGAGAGGCACAGAATCCACGTTGCTTGAAGTCCAGTGTAAAGTTTCCACAGTCAGTGATGGTTTGGGGTGCCATGTCATTTGCTGGTGTTGGTCCACTGTGTTTTCTGAGGTCCAAGGTCAACGCAGCCGTCTACCAGGAAGTTTTAGAGCACTTCCTGCTTTCTGCTGCTGACCAACTTTATGGAGATTTCATTTTCCAAACGGACTTGGCACCTGCACACAGTGCCAAAGCTACCAGTACCTGGTTTAAGGACCATAGTATCCCTGTTCTTAATTGGCCAGCAAACTCGCCTGACCTTAACCCTATAGAAATCTATGGGGTATTGTGAAGAGCAAGATGCGATACGCCAGACCCAACAATGCAGAAGAGCTGAAGGCCACTATCAGAGCAACCTGGGCTCTCATAACACCTGAGCAGTGCCACAGACTGATCGACTCCATGCCACGCCGCATTGCTGCAGTAATTCAGGCAAAAGGAGCCCCAACTAAGTATTGAGTGCTGTACATGCTCATACTTTTCATTTTCATACTTTTCAGTTGGCCAACATTTCTAAAAATCCTTTTTTTGTATTGGTATTGGTTTTCTTTAGTAATATTCTAATTTTCGGAGATACTGAATTTGGGATTTTCATTAGTTGTCAGTTTTAATCATCACAATTAAATGAAATAAACATTTGAAATATATCAGTCTGTGTATAATGAATTAATATAATATCCAAGTTTCACTTTTTGAATGTAATTACTGAAATAAATCAACTTTTTGATGATATTCTAATTATATGACCAGCGTCTGTGTGTGTGTGTGTGTGTGTGTGTGTGTGTGTGTGTGTGTGTGTTTGTGTTTGTGTGTCAGTGACTGTAGACGCAGTGCTAGTATAAAGATTAAGTGTCGGCTTAGTGTCGGCTAGTATAAAGATTATTAAGAGTCGACTGTAGACGCAGTGCTAGTATAAAGATTATTAAATGTCGACTGTAGACGCAGTGCTAGTATAAAGATTATTAAATGTCGACTGTAGACGCAGTGCTAGTATAAAGGTTATTAAATGTCGACTGTAGACGCAGTGCTAGTATAAAGATTATTAAGTGTCGACTGTAGACGCAGTGCTAGTATAAAGATTATTAAATGTCGACTGTAGACGCAGTGCTAGTATAAAGATTATTAAGTGTCGACTGTAGACGCAGTGCTAGTATAAAGATTATTAAATGTCGACTGTAGACGCAGTGCTAGTATAAAGATTATTAAGAGTCGACTGTAGACGCAGTGCTAGTATAAAGATTAAGTGTCGACTGTAGACGCAGTGCTAGTATAAAGGTTATTAAATGTCGACTGTAGACGCAGTGCTAGTATAAAGATTATTAAGAGTCGACTGTAGACGCAGTGCTAGTATAAAGGTTATTAAATGTCGACTGTAGAAGCAGTGCTAGTATAAAGATTATTAAGTGTCGACTGTAGACGCAGTGCTAGTATAAAGATTATTAAGAGTCGACTGTAGACGCAGTGCAAGATTAGTGTGTGTGTGTGTGTGTGTGTGTGTGTGTGTGTGTGTGTGTGTGTTTGTGTGTCAGTGACTGTAGACGCAGTGCTAGTATAAAGATTAAGTGTCGACTGTAGACGCAGTGCTAGTATAAAGATTATTAAATGTCGACTGTAGACGCAGTGCTAGTATAAAGATTATTAAGTGTCGACTGTAGACGCAGTGCTAGAATAAAGATTATTAAATGTCGACTGTAGACGCAGTGCTAGAATAAAGATTATTAAATGTCGACTGTAGACGCAGTGCTAGTATAAAGATTATTAAGTGTCGACTGTAGACGCAGTGCTAGTATAAAGATTATTAAGTGTCGACTGTAGACGCAGTGCTAGTATAAAGATTATTAAGTGTCGACTGTAGACGCAGTGCTAGAATAAAGATTATTAAGTGTCGACTGTAGACGCAGTGCTAGTATAAAGATTATTAAGAGTCGACTGTAGACGCAGTGCTAGAATAAAGATTATTAAGTGTCGACTGTAGACGCAGTGCTAGTATAAAGATTATTAAGTGTCGACTGTAGACGCAGTGCTAGAATAAAGATTATTAAGTGTCGACTGTAGACGCAGTGCTAGTATAAAGATTATTAAGTGTCGACTGTAGACGCAGTGCTAGTATAAAGATTATTAAATGTTGACTAGACGCAGTGCTAGTATTAAGATTATTAAATGTCGACTGTAGACGCAGTGCTAGTATAAAGATTATTAAGTGTCGACTGTAGACGCAGTGCTAGTATAAAGATTATTAAGTGTCGACTGTAGACGCAGTGCTAGAATAAAGATTATTAAGTGTCGACTGTAGACGCAGTGCTAGTATTAAGATTATTAAATGTCGACTGTAGACGCAGTGCTAGTATAAAGATTATTAAGTGTCGACTGTAGACGCAGTACTAGAATAAAGATTATTAAGTGTTGACTGTAGACGCAGTGCTAGTATAAAGATTATTAAGTGTCGACTGTAGACGCAGTGCTAGTATAAAGATTATTAAGTGTCGACTGTAGACGCAGTGCTAGTATTAAGATTATTAAGTGTCGACTGTAGACGCAGTGCTAGTATAAAGATTATTAAGAGTCGACTGTAGACGCAGTGCTAGAATAAAGATTATTAAGTGTCGACTGTAGACGCAGTGCTAGAATAAAGATTATTAAGTGTCGACTGTAGACGCAGTGCTAGTATAAAGATTATTAAGTGTCGACTGTAGACGCAGTGCTAGAATAAAGATTATTAAGTGTCGACTGTAGACGCAGTGCTAGTATTAAGATTATTAAGTGTCGACTGTAGACGCAGTGCTAGAATAAAGATTATTAAGTGTTGACTGTAGACGCAGTGCTAGTATAAAGATTATTAAGTGTCGACTGTAGACGCAGTGCTAGAATAAAGATTATTAAGTGTTGACTGTAGACGCAGTGCTAGTATAAAGATTATTAAGTGTCGACTGTAGACGCAGTGCTAGTATAAAGATTATTAAGTGTCGACTGTAGACGCAGTGCTAGTATTAAGATTATTAAGTGTCGACTGTAGACGCAGTGCTAGTATAAAGATTATTAAGAGTCGACTGTAGACGCAGTGCTAGAATAAAGATTATTAAGTGTCGACTGTAGACGCAGTGCTAGAATAAAGATTATTAAGTGTCGACTGTAGACGCAGTGCTAGAATAAAGATTATTAAGTGTCGACTGTAGACGCAGTGCTAGTATAAAGATTATTAAGTGTCGACTGTAGACGCAGTGCTAGAATAAAGATTATTAAGTGTCGACTGTAGACGCAGTGCTAGTATAAAGATTATTAAGTGTCGACTGTAGACGCAGTGCTAGAATAAAGATTAAGTGTTGACTGTAGACGCAGTGCTAGTATAAAGATTATTAAGTGTCGACTGTAGACGCAGTGCTAGAATAAAGATTATTAAGTGTCGACTGTAGACGCAGTGCTAGTATAAAGATTATTAAGAGTCGACTGTAGACGCAGTGCTAGAATAAAGATTATTAAGTGTCGACTGTAGACGCAGTGCTAGTATAAAGATTATTAAGAGTCGACTGTAGACGCAGTGCTAGTATAAAGATTATTAAGTGTCGACTGTAGACGCAGTGCTAGAATAAAGATTATTAAGTGTCGACTGTAGACGCAGTGCTAGTATAAAGATTATTAAGTGTCGACTGTAGACGCAGTGCTAGTATAAAGATTATTAAGTGTCGACTGTAGACGCAGTGCTAGTATAAAGATTATTAAGTGTCGACTGTAGACGCAGTGCTAGAATAAAGATTATTAAGTGTCGACTGTAGACGCAGTGCTAGTATAAAGATTATTAAGTGTCGACTGTAGACGCAGTGCTAGTATAAAGATTATTAAGTGTCGACTGTAGACGCAGTGCTAGTATAAAGATTATTAAGTGTCGACTGTAGACGCAGTGCTAGTATAAAGATTATTAAGTGTTGACTGTAGACGCAGTGCTAGTATAAAGATTATTAAGTGTCGACTGTAGACGCAGTGCTAGAATAAAGATTATTAAGTGTCGACTGTAGACGCAGTGCTAGTATAAAGATTATTAAGAGTCGACTGTAGACGCAGTGCTAGAATAAAGATTATTAAGTGTTGACTGTAGACGCAGTGCTAGTATAAAGATTATTAAGTGTCGACTGTAGACGCAGTGCTAGTATAAAGATTATTAAGTGTCGACTGTAGACGCAGTGCTAGAATAAAGATTATTAAGTGTCGACTGTAGACGCAGTGCTAGAATAAAGATTATTAAGTGTCGACTGTAGACGCAGTGCTAGAATAAAGATTATTAAGTGTCGACTGTAGACGCAGTGCTAGAATAAAGATTATTAAATGTCGACTGTAGACGTAGTGCTAGTATAAAGATTATTAAGTGTCTACTGTAGACGCAGTGCTAGTATAAAGATTATTAAGTGTCTACTGTAGACGCAGTGCTAGTATAAAGATTATTAAGTGTCGACTGTAGACATAGTGCTAGTATAAAGATTATTAAATGTCGACTGTAGACGCAGTGCTAGTATAAAGATTATTAAGTGTCGACTGTAGACATAGTGCTAGTATAAAGATTATTAAGTGTCGACTGTAGACGCAGTGCTAGTATAAAGATTATTAAGTGTCGACTGTAGACGCAGTGCTAGAATAAAGATTATTAAGTGTCGACTGTAGACGCAGTGCTAGTATAAAGATTATTAAGTGTCGACTGTAGACGCAGTGCTAGAATAAAGATTATTAAGTGTCGACTGTAGACGCAGTGCTAGAATAAAGATTATTAAGTGTCGACTGTAGACGCAGTGCTAGTATAAAGATTATTAAGTGTCGACTGTAGACGCAGTGCTAGAATAAAGATTATTAAGTGTCGACTGTAGACGCAGTCCTAGTATAAAGATTATTAAGTGTCGACTGTAGACGCAGTGCTAGAATAAAGATTATTAAGTGTCGACTGTAGACGCAGTGCTAGAATAAAGATTATTAAGTGTCGACTGTAGACGCAGTGCTAGAATAAAGATTATTAAGTGTCGACTGTAGACGCAGTGCTAGTATAAAGATTATTAAGTGTCGACTGTAGACGCAGTGCTAGAATAAAGATTATTAAGTGTCGACTGTAGACGCAGTGCTAGTATAAAGATTATTAAGTGTCGACTGTAGACGCAGTGCTAGAATAAAGATTATTAAGTGTCGACTGTAGACGCAGTGCTAGTATAAAGATAATTAAGAGTCGACTGTAGACGCAGTGCTAGAATAAAGATTATTAAGTGTCGACTGTAGACGCAGTGCTAGAATAAAGATTATTAAGTGTCGACTGTAGACGCAGTGCTAGTATAAAGATTATTAAGTGTCGACTGTAGACGCAGTGCTAGAATAAAGATTATTAAGTGTCGACTGTAGACGCAGTGCTAGAATAAAGATTATTAAGTGTTGACTGTAGACGCAGTGCTAGTATAAAGATTATTAAGTGTCGACTGTAGACGCAGTGCTAGAATAAAGATTATTAAGTGTCGACTGTAGACGCAGTGCTAGTATAAAGATTATTAAGAGTCGACTGTAGACGCAGTGCTAGTATAAAGATTATTAAGTGTCGACTGTAGACGCAGTGCTAGTATAAAGATTATTAAGAGTCGACTGTAGACGCAGTGCTAGAATAAAGATAATTAAGTGTCGACTGTAGACGCAGTGCTAGAATAAAGATTATTAAGTGTCGACTGTAGACGCAGTGCTAGAATAAAGATTATTAAGTGTCGACTGTAGACGCAGTGCTAGTATAAAGATTATTAAGTGTCGACTGTAGACATAGTGCTAGTATAAAGATTATTAAATGTCGACTGTAGACGTAGTGCTAGTATAAAGATTATTAAGTGTCTACTGTAGACGTAGTGCTAGTATAAAGATTATTAAGTGTCTACTGTAGACATAGTGCTAGTATAAAGATTATTAAATGTCGACTGTAGACATAGTGCTAGTATAAAGATTATTAAGTGTCTACTGTAGACATAGTGCTAGAATAAAGATTATTAAATGTCGACTGTAGACCTAGTGCTAGTATAAAGATTATTAAGTGTCTACTGTAGACATAGTGCTAGTATAAAGATTATTAAATGTCGACTGTAGACGTAGTGCTAGTATAAAGATTATTAAGTGTCGACTGTAGACATAGTGCTAGAATAAAGATTATTAAATGTCGACTGTAGACGTAGTGCTAGTATAAAGATTATTAAGTGTCTACTGTAGACGCAGTGCTAGTATAAAGATTATTAAGTGTCTACTGTAGACGCAGTGCTAGTATAAAGATTATTAAGTGTCGACTGTAGACATAGTGCTAGTATAAAGATTATTAAATGTCGACTGTAGACGCAGTGCTAGTATAAAGATTATTAAGTGTCGACTGTAGACATAGTGCTAGTATAAAGATTATTAAGTGTCGACTGTAGACGCAGTGCTAGTATAAAGATTATTAAGTGTCGACTGTAGACGCAGTGCTAGAATAAAGATTATTAAGTGTCGACTGTAGACGCAGTGCTAGTATAAAGATTATTAAGTGTCGACTGTAGACATAGTGCTAGTATAAAGATTATTAAATGTCGACTGTAGACGCAGTGCTAGTATAAAGATTATTAAGTGTCGACTGTAGACATAGTGCTAGTATAAAGATTATTAAGTGTCGACTGTAGACGCAGTGCTAGTATAAAGATTATTAAGTGTCGACTGTAGACGCAGTGCTAGAATAAAGATTATTAGGTGTCGACTGTAGACGCAGTGCTAGAATAAAGATTATTAAGTGTCGACTGTAGACATAGTGCTAGAATAAAGATTATTAAATGTCGACTGTAGACGTAGTGCTAGTATAAAGATTATTAAGTGTCTACTGTAGACGCAGTGCTAGTATAAAGATTATTAAGTGTCGACTGTAGACGCAGTGCTAGTATAAAGATTATTAAGTGTCGACTGTAGACATAGTGCTAGTATAAAGATTATTAAATGTCGACTGTAGACGCAGTGCTAGTATAAAGATTATTAAGTGTCGACTGTAGACATAGTGCTAGTATAAAGATTATTAAGTGTCGACTGTAGACGCAGTGCTAGTATAAAGATTATTAAGTGTCGACTGTAGACGCAGTGCTAGAATAAAGATTATTAAGTGTCGACTGTAGACGCAGTGCTAGTATAAAGATTATTAAGAGTCGACTGTAGACGCAGTGCTAGTATAAAGATTATTAAGTGTCGACTGTAGACGCAGTGCTAGAATAAAGATTATTAAGTGTCGACTGTAGACGCAGTGCTAGAATAAAGATTATTAAGTGTCGACTGTAGACACCCCAGGTAATTTTGAATCAGGTGCGAGATATGAAGTTAACTTTTCATCACAAAGGTTTAATGATGGTCAAAATACAGGACAGCAGAACAGGCAGCAACACACACACTATTTACAACAGAGATCGGACAATGTCTGACTGAACAGACGGAACTTATGCAAACACAGATGATGATGATTAACTAAACACACTGTAAAAACTAATTAGTTCAGTTTAATTAATTTAATTGTGCAAACTCGTTGCCTTCATTTAAGTAAGCATAACTTAATTACATCAAGTTCTTCTTACTTAATCTATTTAAGTTTTGTCAACTTAATTCTATCTGTGATCTGAGGAAGTGTACTCCCAGAGTGCATTGCGGCATGAATAAATTAATTGCTTTGTTTTACCATTTGTGGCTTTATTTTACCATTAAAATTGTATTTGCTATCGTTATTGGGGTTATACTGACAAGAGACAGCAAATAAAATTGCAATGGATCATTATTAAACATGATAGTTACGTTATACATCATAAATACATTCATTAAGAACATGGAAATAATTTAAATATAAATATATATAATATTTATTACTTCACTTCCTTTGAAATCAAATAACTGTGATTTCATGTTGCATCACTGCATCAATTGGAAGATAATCACAATAATATAAATGAAGTTCCAAGTGCCCAACCAAAGGGAACACTAATCACAATAATGGTGAGAAATTTTAGGTTGATTTTAGGAAATCAACAGGAATTTATGAAGTCAACTTATGTGACGTTCTCCCAAAATGTTTTGTTGTATTGACAATTACATTCAAGATGACTGTAAAATGAGCGAATGCAACTAAGAACGATGACTGCAGAAGTGGAAGAAATCAGTGAAAAGTCTATTAAGAATTGCCCCGCCTCAAAAACCATTTCCCCCGCCTGCTTTTTTTTGTGGCAAAATGGTACTCAAACCAGTCAAGTAATGTTTACTAGTTTTCTGAGTAATGAAGGCATAGCATACAAACAGTACAGATTAATAATTTTTTTAAGTAAGTTCAACACATTATCGGAGATTAAGTAAAGTTAACTAAACAATAGTTAGTAAGAACAATGTTAGATTTTATAATGCACAGGTGATACAGATGATGACGATGATTAACTAAACACAGGTGATTCAGCTAAACTGATAATGACAGATGACACGTGACATGTGAATACAAGCAGACAAGTCCAAATGAAAACAAACTCAAACTATACATTCACACACACACACACACACACACACACACACACACACACACACACACACACACACACACACACACACACACACACACACACACACACACACACACACACACACACATATATAAACAGACATATAATAAAAAAAATATGTTAGATGCAATTAATCCCGATTAATCGATTTGACAGCACTAATTATATTCTATTACATTACATGATATTGTATTATTATATCATATAAGTTACTTGTCACTATTTGGATAGTTATATTAAAATTAGTAGCCTTACTATAAGATTACTTAGTAATTAAAAACTAAAAACAAATAGGCATAATAAAATAAGTAGTAAAACAAAACAAAAATCCATGGTAGCCCAAACAACATCATCATTCAAGGCACACGCCTCTTGAATAGATGAAGAGCGTATAAATACAGACTGACGCCTCTTTCCTCACTCAGGACAAACTCTCGAGATCCATTCCTCACATCACATCACATCACATCACATCTCCAAGTAAGTCTTACCTTTACAATCGTTTTCTACATGGAAACAACAATGTATCGAGTGTTTGGCACATTTGCTCTGTTATTGTGGCAAACCATATTAACATTTAATCCTTAAAACCTACTAGTATCTATTTTCATGCTACTAGTACTTATATTTTAGATACTAGTATCTATTCCATTAAGTACTAGTACTTATTCTTTAGGTACTAGTACCTTTTTAAAAGATTCATTAGATGCTAGTTCTTTTTTTTTTAGATACTGCTACTCATTATATATTAGTACCTATTAAATAGACACTAGTACTTATTCATTAGATTCTAGTGCCTATTAAATTGGTACTAGTACTTATTTATTAGATACTATACTTATTCATTAGTAGTACTTATTATTAGATACTATACTTATTCATTAGATACTATACCTATTAAATAGATACTAGTACTTATTAATTATACTAGTACTTATTTCGATAGTGACTGGTAACTATTCTTTTGTTACTAGTAACACATTTAAAAATGTTGCCATTGACTTCTATGGGGATCTGTCATGATATCAACAATTCAGTTCTGACTTGTTGTCACGCCTAGTTTTTGTTTCGTTTCATGCTCTAGTTTCATGTCTGTCATGTGATCCCCTGTTAGTTATGCGATCCTTGTTTATTGTCTTGATTGTTCACAGATGTCCCTTGTCTAGTCATTAGTATTGTTACAACATGTTTGTCAAGTATTGTTGCCTGGGAAGTTTATTTCCATGTTTATGTTAACGTTTAAGTCTTGAATTTCATGCCACGCCATGCTTTTGTTTTATGTTTGATCTTGTTTGGTCTACTATTAAATTGCACTTGGGTTCTGCAACCTTGCCTTTAGTGGACTTAGTATGTATTTATCAGATATTAGTAGTTATTCATTAGGTAGCCTACTAGAACTTCTTTTTTTAGATACTAGTTCCTAGCACTAGCACTTATAGGTAGCCTACTTTATCATTAGGCTATTACCTATTAGGCTAAATAGATACTAGTACTTATTCATTAGATACTACTACTTATGTAATAGATACTAGTACCTGTTTATTCTAGTATTTATTCCAAATGTTATACGATTTTTTATTTTACTAGTAAGATTTTTAATTGAACTCTACAGTGGCCGTTCTGACTAGTCATAACATAAGACAAGTAAAAAAATATCAGTTGTGACTAATAAGATAAGAAATGTGACTTACAATTAAAAAAGATACTACACTAGTGTCTAATAAATAGGTAGCCTAGCCTACCTAACGAAAAACTACTAATAGGAAGCTTAGCCTACTGTATCGAATGTAAAGCAATTGCATACAATAAATAAGTACTAGCATCTAATGAATACTTACTAGTAATATTTGAAAATATAGCCTAGTCAATATTGGAATTAAAATTGTATTGATTACCCTAGGCTACTATAAGAATCGCGAGAACACCTTTAGATCAGGCATACTGGGCTCCAGACTGCAACCAAATGGGCGAAAAGAATGGTGTGACTGAGCCTCATGTTGTGCAATTGGTAACAGCTGAAACTTTAGTTACAAACGATACTTAAACATACAACGGCAAACGAAACGAAAGTGAAACGAAACTGCGTCATTCGTCTGAGGCCAGAACAGGTTCACTCGCGGGGCCGATCTCAATCACGTGACACTGTTATTATTACACAGCGCTGGGAGATCCAGTGAGAAAGCGCTTGAATTCACCGCAGAATTAATAACAGCAACGCGAGATCTAATTGGAAGCATTTTAATTCGTTGCAGAATTCTGTTATAAACCACACATGTCAGATCAAACAGCGCTGACGGGGAAACCAGGACCACCTTAAAATCTTCCACACAACTCGGAGCAGGCAAAGCGAATTACAAACTCTATATCGCAACATTTATTGCCAAATCACTTCCATTTGTTTATTAATAAAATATATTGGAAGTAAATTCATTGTGGATCATTACAAATACTTTGCATTAAAAGTACCAAGTAGTCACACAGTGAGAAAAAATAAAATCAAACGTAGCCTAACTACATTACGAGCTGCAACATCGAAATACTGTGACAGTTCGACAAATACATACCTGGGTTCCAAAAAAACAATACATTAAACATCATTAAAGATTGAAAACTTCTATGAGACATAACAGTATTAACATTTACCAAACAATGTACACTATACCATTCAAAAGTTTGGAATAATTAAGATTTTTAAATTTTTTTGAAAGACTTTTATTTGATCAAAAATACAGTAAAAACAGTGAAATATTATTATAATACAAAACAGCTGTTTTCTATGTGGATATAGTAAAGTGTAATTTATTCCTGTGATCAAAGCTGAATTTTCACCATCATTACTCCAGTCTTCAGTGTCACATGATCCTTCAGAAATCAGTATAATATGATGATTTACTGCTCAAGAAACATTTCTCATTATTATCAATGTTGAAAACGCGTTTTTGTGGAAATTGTGACATTTTATTTTTTCAGGATTCTTGATGAATAGAAAGTTCAAAAGAACAGCATTTATTTGAATTAGAATATTTTGTAACATAATAAATTTCTGTACTGTCACTTTTGATCAGTTAGCATCCTTAGTGAATAAAAGTATTAATTTCTCACTGATCCTGAACTTTTGATAGTGTATATGGTACTGAAATTTTTTCAGTGTGTGATTTTTTTTTTAGTCGAGTCACAATTCTCGTTTGTAAGTCTACTGATGAACTAAAGATTGTTTTCTTACCAGGCTCGTCCTAAAGAGGTCTGATGCCGTATCAGGGGAAGAGGAGGTGTTTCGGGGAGTACCAGTGTCCCAAATGCAACAGAAAATGGATGAGTGGGAACTCATGGGCGAACATGGGTCAACAGTGCATGAGTTGCAAAATCAACGTCCTTCCTCACAAACAGGTGAAACTCACTTTAGACTGAAAAACAGCATTTCTGCCATCAGGTTAGAGTTTGTTTTCTGGTTGCAATATCCAGGGGCGGAGTGGCAATCGGTAGAGTCAGGACTTTTCCCGGTGTGCCG
The DNA here is from genome assembly GCF_051911475.1 of Siphateles boraxobius. Taxonomy (NCBI): domain Eukaryota; kingdom Metazoa; phylum Chordata; class Actinopteri; order Cypriniformes; family Leuciscidae; genus Siphateles; species Siphateles boraxobius. The sequence goes on from NW_027508757.1 coordinate 1,045,881, forward strand.
GTAGTGTTTCGAGGCCGCGAGGGCCGGTCTGATAATAGTTATACATTGCAAGTTGTTAGCAACATCATCCGGCGGGTCTTGCCTTTTTGGAGGCTGCTGAGCGCGACAAGCTGGTCCCCAGTCTTGACGAGTGGGAGTGCGACGAGGCACACTTTATGTTTGTGCCTCGTGTTTAGAAGGACCGGGACAAGGCAGCAACTCCCCCTGAGTGCGGCGAGGAAGGAATTGCACGAAAGCTTCCTCGTGTTTCTTCACCTCCTGAAACCTGCTGACTACTGTTTTCACCGAGTCGCCAAACAGGCCGGAACGTGAGATTGGGGCATCAAGCAGGAGCCGTTTGCCTGGTCGCACGGAGTGGCAGATCTGTGGCCCGACAAAGACCTGTGAATGCCTCCTCGTCGATTGTACTACCCGCACTCATGACCTTCAGAAGGTCAGCCTGGTATCCCTGTAACACCGCCATGGCCTGACCTGCCGCTTGAAATGCTTTCCCCACTAGCGTTGAGGTGGTTCTACGCGGCTTAGAGGGGAGAGTCGGTCTCTTTAACGATGATGTCGAGCCAGGTGAGAGATAGCTCGTGAGCGTCTCTTCGACCAGTGGCATCATCGTATACCCCCGCGTCATCGCACCCACGATAGTCGAATGTGCCGACGTCGAAACCACAGATAAAAAGGAAGTATAAGGTTTCCCCCATGAACGAGTTAACTTGTCATGGAGGTCTTCAAAGAAGGGGAGAGACTGTTATTGGGGTCCCTCCCCCTGGCCACCAGACAGAAACCTTTGCGTTTGGGGGTCTCTTGTTCATGTGGCCAGTCTATTTGTAATCTGGCAACCGCTTTTTTATAACGTGAGGAATGCTCGGAGGTAGGTAACTCGAAATCCAAACTGGATTCAAGAGATTGGTCATCCTCTGCATGAGCTGAAGAGGTGCCGGGGAGTGCTTCGGGATCATGCGAAAGGACATGTGGATCTGGAGAGAGAGCAAGCGATAGGTGTAGACCCGTCTCTCACTCCTCAGTCAGATCCATTCGCGAGCCCCACGATGGGATGGGGGGTGCTAGTCCTTGGATATAGGCAAGACGAGCACGTAGCATTTTACTGTAAACAACTCACAATGCTCGCACTCGCCCTGCTCTAAAGCAAGAGCAGCATGCTCTTGCCCCAAACATACAAAACAGTATTGGTGTGTGTCCAATTCAGACATGGGGCGTGAACATGGAGGCACACACCGTTTGTTTTGTAGATCGCACTTTTCTATCACTTGTAAGACAGAGTGAAGATGAAAAGAGAAAGGATTTTCTGCGCGCTGCCTGCAAAAACCAACTCCTACCAGAAGAAACTGAATTTTTCAGAGTTTGAGTAGCACACACATACACACAGTTATGCTGAAAACAAAAGACCTGCCGATGCACCTGTGGCACATCTATTTATTGCCATATCGCATTTCGATGATGTCACTGCCCGAAGCTATTAAAACTTCAGTTAATTCCATTGACGTGTTGGACACATATATTCACAGCTCACGCACAAAAGTGTTCCCATAGCGCTTAAATCAAGCACAGCATTGAGTGTAGCTTTTGAAAGGGAACTTCCACTGGAGGGACTTTGGTAACCTTTTTCATGCTCAAACAGCAAGATTGCACACTAAGGCTCAATCCCAATACACCCCTTGCTCCTACCCCGTGTTTTTGAGTGTACCCCTTGGCCATTTAAACAGAGTTACAAGGGCCAAGGGGTTGAAATATTCCCCTATGAAATGGAACAAGCCTTCATGAACCCGATACGTCATCAGTCGTCGACGAAGCCTCTGACGTTACGGAAGCGACGAGTTTTTACAGGATTTCTCCATGACAACGACTGCTCTTAACTTTGAGGAAACATGATGATTATAACGTTCCTTCCGCGAAATGTATGTCTTTTCTGTTTCGGAAAGGTAATTTATTATACAATTTCTTAATTTAAATGACTATATTATTATTATAAGTGTAAATAAAGTGCATATGGGGCTAAATTTAAATGTTTAACCGTTTGCGAAGCCATCTCACCGGTGATTTGCGATGCATTCTGCGAACTTTCTCGTAGCCCTCCGTTTGGAGTGTGCCTCTAAAAAATCAAGGGGTGAATTGGGGTTGCGCCTAAAGAAAGATAAAGATAGAAAAAAACAGAATAGGTGCTCTTTTAGAGAAATATTTCTCGGGTGAGCGGAAGTATTTAAAATCTTTCCTCTGTGTTTGCAGCGTCCTCTGGAGAAACCCGACGGCCTGGACGCATCAGACCCGAGCAAAGAACATCCTCAGCATCTCTGTGAGAAGTGTAAGAAGCTCGGACGCTACTGTGGTCGAGTTCGGTGGTGAACTCTGACCCCCGGCATCCTAAAGACGCCCAGATACATTCTCATTCACCTCATGCTAAAATCTGCTCCACTTTAGCTTGGCAATAAGATTTAATACTACAAATAGACAAATAGATTTAAATTCTACTTTGTACCCTCTGCGATCTCTCTGCTTAACTCTGTAAAGAATAGCTAACGTCTGCACATAAGGCATACTTGAACTTAAACTTTAAATGTTGTAGTTTTCATTTCCATTTGTCTGATCCTGTATTTTAATCGATGTAGATGTTGGCGTCTTTGTTGTCATGTACTGTATGTTAATTTCTTTGCTACTGCAGCAAAACTAATCGCCCCTCTGGGACAAATAAAGGTGAATTGAATTGAATTGAATATTCACTGATTCCTGATTTAAAGCAGAACTCTGAGTAAATACTGAAATGGTGTCAGCAGCATTTATGCAATATGTTGATTGCCACAGAAAATATATATTTTTAACAATGAATCTGTGGTTGTTAAAGGGATCATCTGAGGCAAAATTCAATTTTATATGGTGTTTGCATATAAATGTGCCTGTGCAGTGTGTGGACACAACCACCATATAATGAAAAAATCCATTCACTCCTTTATTTTTTATCCTCAAAAAGCCTCAACACTCTTAATAATCAAGCCGTTTGGATTTTCTGAGCAATATGACATCATATTGCTCATTATCATTTATCAAGAGACATGCACCGAAACGGGTCGCTATGAACAGAGCTTTTTTTTGAGGAGGTAAAAAGGGTGTTGTTTTACACAATCATTGAGGAATTTTAACCAAAGTACATGTATGTTACAAACTTTACATGAAGACCCTAAAGAATCATACCAACTTGTGGAAAATGGGCATCCAATGACCCCTTAAAAGTAAATGGAGCACTACAATTAAAACACCACTGATGAATTAGAAAAAGAAAAAATTATATTTCTTGCTTATGTTTTATCATTTGCTTATGTTTTCTCATTAATCATTTACATCATTTGATATAAAGATATTTGAAAATTACCATATAATTTGGAATTCCTAAAGACAAAGACGTGCTGATATGATCAAGGCCTGTAGGCCAAAATGTGTGTTCATCGGGGGTCTACGAATTGTCACACCTTTAGTAAGATGGGGGAAATTGTAATTATCTGATTGGTCAGTTTGATTGTCTCACATTTGGGTTTTAGTCACATGGTCACGGAAGGGATAAAAGAAGATTGTAACAGTTGCTCTGGCTCTCTTCTTATTCTCTGGGTCCCTTTATTGGGGCTCTCTCGCTTTACCTCCTCTTTTACTCTCTACACTCTCTCCCTCTCTTTCTATCTCTCAGGTAACATTTTACATTGGCATGCTGGGTGCAATTAATGGTATATGTTATTATCATCTCATACATCTATTTTGTAACTATTTTAAGTTTAACCATAACCATATATTGTCTTTAAACCCTTTCAATTTCAAATGATGTGCTAACTAGTGTTTAGTATTGACTTTGAACTGCTACATATTGCAATACTATATTGTCACTCTCTATAGCAACGCTCTCCCACATATTAAGCTATTGTAACTAGATTTGAAAATCATGCTTTCCCCCATTATTGTTGAATCACGGAGGCTACACCAGATATTTTGCCAAGAGATCATTATTTATTATTTTATACATTTATCAGCATTGGAGAGAAACAAGCATATACTGTAGGTTAAGGCTACATGAGAGGTGATCTTCATTCCACATTTCTGTGTTTCCCATTTCTCTATCCTCTCACCCCATCATACCTTTATGTTTTTCTGAGTCAGTACAGTAAGAATTGAGCTTATATACACCACTGAGCGACTTTTTTAACTTCCTTGTAAGGTAGAAAAACATGTTGCTTATGTTTAAAAATGGAACGTATTCCTCATGCTTACACATGGTACAATCCACTTTCCATATTAAGAAACTATCCTTTGGTGTATACATCATTGGTACATTTGCATCAGTTGAAAAACATTCCTTTCCTTGTAGAAAACATGCCAACTGTTACATTGCACACATCCCGCTAAGCAAAATATAAAACTCTCCCAGCTCCCCTCCCTGTGTCTAAAATATGATCCTTAAACACATGTGTCCATGCAATCTATAGTCTAACTCATGCATTTTAAACTTCATAAGATAATACAACTGATTATGAATACTAATAAAGAATAATAATAATACAGATACATAATTAAAAGATGAAATTTTAGTCTTCATCTCCCTCCACTGCATATTTCATCCATTTATTTGTGAGCAACGTTAAGTTTCATGCATAGTTTTCTAATGCGTCCAGTTCTGTAAGACTAGAATATATTCCAGTAGTTAATACCATATAGCAACTGTCAAAATGATTGATTGACAGGTGGGCGTGGCTTTCCTTTGATCTTCCCCCGCCCCTTCCGGTTCCTCCCCTTCCTGTCCCGCCCCTTGTCCCGCCCCTTCCGGTTCCTCCCCTTCCTGTTACCTTTGACCTAGTTCCGCCCCTTCCTGTTACCTTTGACCTAGTTCCGCCCCTTCCGGTTACAGCTTCTGTCAAAATGATGGATGGTTACCTTTGACCTAGTTCCGCCCCTTGCGGTTACAGCTTCTGTCAAAATGATGGAAGTGTGACAGTTAGTTTGATTGTTTGATCAAGAAAAGGGAGGTATTGGCCTTGTTAACATAAGCTTTGATGTTACAGTTACAAAGTGATGTGACAGTTAGTTTGAGATGTGATTGTTTGAAGTTGGTGTTTTGGTCACCGCATCCCTGAGCTTTATCAAGGGGAGCTGTGAAAGTGATAAGAAAAAAAATGTACAACTATTCACTGGACCAAGCATTATGTTCATTTAAATAAAATGGTGAAAGTTTATCTGTTCTGTAAAAAAGAATATAAAATAAAATCTCACACAAAAAGTTGAAATAAATGTACAACTATTCACTGAACCAAGCATTTCAGTTTAAATAAAATGGAGCCACAAAAATAAAAAATGTACAACTATTCACTGAACCAAGCATTTCAGTTTAAATAAAATGGTGAAAGTTTATCTGTTCTTTAAAAGAATATAAAATAAAACCTCACACAAACCTCACACATACAGCTTATGTAAAACCTCACACAAAAAGTTTAAATAAAATGGAGCCACAAAAGTATTGCAAACAATCCAATGTATGAATGATCTGACTCAAAAACATAGGGAGCACGCGCGTCTATGTGTGTGTGTGTGTGTGTGTGTGTGTGTGTCAAAGCAGGAATTCCCCCCCCCCCTCCGCATTGCTGAGGACCTTGAAAGTTTATCTCACACAGAAGTTGAAAAAGCATTATGTTCATTTAAATGAAATGATTATAAAATTTACATTTAGTCATTCACAAATATTTGACACTGACTCAAGTTGAAAAACCATGCTGTTCAATTAAAAGTATATAAATTAAACAAAAATAAAATCATCTTACTGTTTCACCATGGTTGAAAAAAACCCACAAGTGTTTCCCCTGAAGTCTTTTCTCTCTGTCACACCAGTGTGTGGCTGGCCTGGTATCTGTTTTTGTGACACGTTCCTGAGCCCATTGAAAAGCATTGTGTTCCTTTAGAAGTGTATAAATTAAAATATATCATATATAAAATAAATAGTTTACTAATTGTTGTTCATTTAAAATCTTACTAAATTACTGAAGTTGAAAATCATGCCGTTCATTAAAAAATCTTACTAAATTAATGAAGTTGAAAAGCATTCTGTTCATTTAAAATAAATATTTTACAAATTTACTGTAGCAATTATGTTAGATATAGATAAAAATAAAATCATCTTACATTTTCACCAGGGTTGAAGAAAAAAAATCACACAGGTAGTGCCTGCCAGCATGGACAGTGTGCGTGACAAATAAGTGATATCATCGCTGTTTTCGAACCACCGGTAATAAATTACTTTTAATTCATAAGACTTATTTTCAGGAGTGACAGTTATCAAAAGGTCTGCCTAAATGCTGGGAATGTGAATTGGCCTTGAACCTGAACAGTTCCATTCATAGAGTACTGAAAGAATATAGTGGACACACAGCTCCGCCGTTTTCCCATAGTTTTCCACAGGCTCTTACTGTAAAAGGCTATAAAATAGCCAAGACACATGGTCGTGTGCCATACCCCATGTCTGGACCAAAAACTTTTGCACCCTCTCTTCTATGACCACCTCATCAAAAATGCAAAACAGTGAGTACTTTCTCTATAATTAATTTATGCTACGGTGCTGTTTATCTGTAATATGCAATGATGTTTAATCTGAAAAATTGTTTATACATAAGGAAAAGACGGTATAATTCATTAGTGGTGATACAGATATTAAAATGTATCTACTATATTAATTTATCAAAGTGGTTTAAAAATATGGAGCATTGTATTATGATATTGATGTGATACAGATATTAACATGTATCTACTATATTAATTTATCAAAGTATGATTTTTTTTTAAAAAATATGGAGCATTGTATTATGATATCGATGTGATACAGATATTAACACGTATCTACTATATTAATTTATCAAAGTATGATTTTTTTTAAATATGGAGCATTGTATTATGATTATGTATTATGTTTTTTTTTTTAAACCATATCACAAAAGTATCAGTTTAACACGACTGTTTTACAGCAATGTTTATCCATATCACAAAAGTATCAGTTTAACATGACTGTTTTACAGCAATGTTTATTTTGCATTATGCTATGTTGTTTTAACTGTTGTATTTTTTATCCGATGTAACTAAAATCTGCAGCATTGTTTATTTAAGCTGCGGGGTTTCCATAAAGGACCTTAAAATAAATGTTTTGGATTTATTCAGTTTTAAATCTTATTTAGAGATTATTTTAGTCAGACATGCTCATATGTGAATAGGCCTATTTAATTCCTCTTCAGTTACTTACTTCTTAAATTTTGCTAGGTTACTTTTTAATTCTTCTTTTACTCTGTCTTTGATTTTAACTTTTAGCAATTTGCATGATAAAATTGTTTAAAATGTAAGCTATAAATATGAATGGCACAATGTGATAACCAAAATATATAAAAGTCAAGTCAAAGCTATTTATATAGGCTAGCACTTTTCATTGCCATTTAAAATAACATGGTCTTTCCTTTTCTCTCTAGAGACAGCAAACACTGCAGGACAATCAGGCACCCAAGTAACATGTTAGTATGGTTTATATTTTATTTTTAATGAGAAAACATTATAGAGTGCAACAGGCGGTATCTGGGAGTAAAAACATTTACTTTCTCCATACGGAAATTAATTTAAAAGACAGACCTACTGTGAGCTAAGAGGTTGTTAATACATGGTATTTGCTTCTGATCAAGCCTTCAGCTTATTTTATTTTTTTGTAATTAATCATGTTTTACAGTTGAACTCCAGGTGAATACTACATTACCCATGAGCCATGATGCTGTAGTGAAAATTATGTCAAACATAGTTTTTTTTTTAAAAAAAAGCAACACACTCCAAAATAGCTCTGCCCCCTCCCATGAAGCACTGCGAATGACATAATCTCCCTACCCTCTCAAAATACTGAAATGTTTGTATAAGCTATATATGCGTATTTATATATAAATATATATATTTTTTAAAATCACTATGGGAAATAAGAATGAAAAAGGGGTGGGGGAGGCACTGTTGCACTCTATGTATAATGAACAATTGACAGATGAACTGACAGATATTTTATGTAAACAGGCAAAATCTCTGCATCTGATGGTGGCCATGTGTTTTCACCGATCATAACTGGTTTAACTCTTGGCTCCTTTGAGATCAACATGACTTCTGCCAAATCAAATGTACCGGCACATTGTAAGTGTAATAAAACAGTTTCGCCTATGTATTAAATTAATCTTAATTAACCAGTCCGAGTTAACTATTTGGGACCAATTTTAAGGAAGGTTACATTCTGGTCTAACAGTGTCATGTACAAATTTGCAATACAGAATTGTTTTGTGTTTTTGGTACTATTGGATCGAGTTTTGTAGAATTTATTTTATGTGCTGTCCTGCTCCTGGATTATTCAGACTCAGAATTGTAACTATTACTATAGCCTTTATCAGCCATTTATTTTACTGCAGACTTATCAAACTTATTTATTTACTGCAGATTTTATCAAAGCAACTAATTAACTCAATTCATGGCAGCAATAATTAAAGAAGAAAAAAAAAAATGAACAATTGACAGATGAACTGACAGATATTTTATGTAAACAGGCAAAATCTCTACATCTGATGATGGCCATGTGTTTTCGCCGATCATAACTGGTTCAAGCTCCTTTGAGATCAATATGACTTCTGCCAAATCAAATGTGCCAGCAAATTGTAAGTGTAATACACGAGAAACTATTAAAACAGTTTTTTTGCGTATGTAATGTATAAAATTAATCTTAATTAAGCAGTCCGAGTTAACTATTTGGGACTAATTTTAAGGAAAGTTACATTCTGATCTAACAGCATCATGTACAAATTTGAAATATTTTTGGTACTATTGGATCGAGTTTTGTAGAATAAACCCAGATTAATTTATTTTATGCGGTGTCATGCTCCTGGATTATTCAGACTCAGAATTGTAACTATAGCCTTTTATTTTACGGCACTTATTTATTTTACTACAGATTTGATCAAAGCCAAATACTGTCCAAAAGGGACGACTGGGAAAGAAGAGAAACAGGTCAATACAAGGTTAGATTCAATCTTTATATTCTTTCCCATTTTGCCTTCATTTTCCTTTTCCTGTTTTAATTTTTCAATTTTTATATTCTCAGATCATCAAGGGTTTCTGAAAGCAAACACCAGTCAGTTGGTCGAAAAAATGAAGAACATTGATTCAATCATTGACAATCTTGATTGCTCAATGAATCAGTTACAAATGTGCGAGCGAATCCGACATGAAGACGAGGGAACCGCTGGACTATGTGAATTGTGAAAGCATTTTCAACGACCTGGTCAACGCTTTGTTCAAGCATGAAGAATCTCTCATGAAGAAACTGCAATAACCACTGTTGTAGCCTATTGTTTGGCATTATGTACTTAAATAGTTTAATAATTGATTGGTGATGGAGTTTTAATTTTTGTATTTAGAACCAAGTATATTGCACAAGTAAGAAGAAACCAAACTGGCCATATAATGATATATTGCACATAATAAACAATGGCAAAATGTGTATTCCTTAAAAAACAGGCAATGTTTGAGAACCCTAATATTGGTGTAATCTCTGCGAGGTCTCAACCACAAACGCAAAACTTTGTGGTGGGTGATACGGGCATAGCTTTACTAAAGGAAAATATTATGGAAGTAATTTTCAAACTATATTTTATTTATTTATATTATGGTTTTCATGTTGATTTAAAGTTTTTGTTATTAACTAATACCTTTATTTTTTACATCCAGCACAAAATTTTGTTCAAAAATCGTTCTCTGACCCCAAATAATCAGATAATGTTGTGTTCACAATCTATAATTATATATTCTCCTGCTTAGTATGTGTGTAAATAGTTGTGCTTAAATATTTGGATGTATTTTTACAAGCCAACATATTTTGTCACACTGTAGCGATTTTTATATAACATATTTTGTCACACACTTGTAAAGACTATGGCCTACCTTTAAAACATAATCTTTATACAGGAATCACCCGTGTCCAAAACATCCATGTAAGATTCAAAAGACCAAATCACTAAGAAGACAGGGGATGAAAAGCACAGTTTATAATAAATACACAAAGTATTAATGCAAAAAGTAAGTGTATGCTGTTTCACACTTAAACTATTACAACAGAATCACATCTGACTATGCAGATAAAATTGCACAAAAGTAAATTCTAGTGATCAACTTGCTAAAGAGTCAATACAACATGAGCCATTTAAAGCAAATACGAAAAGCCACTTGTGATCAGTTTTGTATGTTTGTAATTGACATTTTATATAGTCAATTAGGCCGTTTACATCTTGCTTCTTTTTGTTTTTGTACAGTTTGCAAAAACTATAGGCTCCGAGCGTGGTCAAACATATAGGAATTTATGAAAAACATGAACAGATATTTCTACATGAGATATTTCTTTTAGAACATCTTTCAGCTATGTCTACGAAACATCGACATGAAAGATGAGTATTGCTGTTTTTCTGTTACCTATAAAACTATTATACTTCAAACTCGTCTAGCTATTGCCCATTTCACAGCACAGTCATAGATACACAGTTATTTTATGCATGTGGCTAAACAACGCTAATGAATTACCGGCTATATTTTTACGTGAATGGCGGGATGATTCATTTTTTAATCCGTCTACACCGATACTTTGACACAAGAGTTTTAGGTCTGATCCAGAAAACAGACGGTAAGCAGTAAGTTATGAAAACATGTGATAAGCAGTTTTGGCCTCATCATCAAAAAGTTTTAACATAGCGCAAGTTTCAATTGTTTGATAAACTATCTAACGATTATACCTAATTATCAACAGTTATATGTGAAACAAGCTCAGTCACATTAGAGTTGGATTCTTGTTTATATTGTACATTGTTATTGAACCGCATGTTTAACAGTGCTAGTGTTCTTAAATTGTTTACCGCGGTTTCATTTTGAACAACACTATCGTAACACTTATCGTATCGCCGGGTGTGTTTTGTATGGTGTCTTCCCTACACTTTCACCCCATGGATATCTGTTTCCTACAGTTAGCTGTAGTGAACTCTAGGTCTTCTCTTTGTTCATATACGACAGTATGCATATGAATCGGCTTGATTTAATAAAATGATGGTTTAAACCACATAATTTTATTATACCATTTTTAAACAGCGCTTAAATGTACATTTTATATTTTAACTCTTTATGCAAATATAGAATAGAATAGGCCTACCGCACAAGGATCTCTGAAATATTTTTTTCGTGTAAAACATCTATGTAGATCTATCTATGTTTTTAAAAATACAAAGAAATCTTTCTACCAGCGACCCTCAAAACACAGTGCATCCGTGTACGATGATTGATCAGAAAATTACTTTTGTCACTTTTTCTGAATAATCTCACCAAGTGCTTGATAACTATTGAAGTTATTAAACAACCCTGAATTCGGTTACTCAATAATGCGATATTGATATCACGTTTTAATGTCAACTCAATGCGCTAAAGGTCTATAACTGAACTTTAACATCTTAATAGTTGGTAAAAGTTCACTTAAAGTCTGCGCAAAATAAAATACATCCTAGCTACTTTCTAAACGCTTTTTACGGAACTTGTCGGGAAGATTCACCCATCCATATGTTTTGAACTTTTAATGTTTAATCAACATTTTTTTGGAAAACATATGGTGGATTTACTCAACTTTTTATGTCAACAGGTTCTACAGGGTAATGTTGCATTTAATTTACATTGTTTATTTCAGTAAACTTCAGTTTATTACATGAGATTAATTCAATGCCATTTAGTTGAATCAGGTTAACATTCTTAATTTAGTCCAAAACTATTAAGTTCAAATAATCCAATTGTTTCGTTTATTTAGGGATTGTGTTCAACAACCTTTACAAATATATCTAATAAGATAACCTTTTACAAAATCTTTACTCGGTAAAGACTCTTATTGGTTTTGTCGCATCCAATGCATCCCCAAAGTAGTTGTTTTTATAATGATTAAAACCGCTTTAATTATTATTATCATGGTCTACACTTTATGGTAAAACACTAACATATCAGAAACTCTTTTAAATATAAACATTAACAAATCAACGATTTTTTATCTTGCTGAAAAACGCATTAACAACGTTTTATTTCAAATTGTACTGTTCCTAGTTTTCTATATAGCTATTTTAATTAAACTCATTTGTGTAATCTCGACTCAAATGGATAAAGTAAAATGTTTGAAAAGTATTGTAATGATTTAACTTCATTTACTTAAGTAATTTTTTGGTTTACTTAACTGAAACAGGTTCTTTCAACATGACTTTGAATGAGAAAGCTAATACAACGGTGTTAAATGAAAAGTATTTTTTAAATAAACTGAACAGTATCGTAAAATAATTTTCGTCTGAATTCTCTCTGGCAGTATATGCATAACTTCTCCATGACTTTACTTCTGATTCAATGAGGCTTTAATCCTACGTAGCGGTTTACGACGTCATGACGATGACACCCCTATACAACTCCTCCTACGGGGCGGGCTGAGCACTATCAGTTGTCCTGATAAACTCTACACAGAGCCCAGCCTCAGTTATCGCATACAAGCCGATTTCTCCTAACTGTTTGTGTGTGTGTGTGGTGGTAACGCTGCTAAACCTGGTTTAACACTAGCACTGTTAAACATGCGGTTCAATAACAATGTACAATATAAACAAGAATCCAACTCTAATGTGACTGAGCTTGTTTCACATATAACTGTTGATAATTAGGTATAATCGTTAGATAGTTTATCAAACAATTGAAACTTGCGCTATGTTAAAACTTTTTGATGATGAGGCCAAAACTGCTTATCACATGTTTTCATAACTTACTGCTTACCGTCTGTTTTCTGGATCAGACCTAAAACTCTTGTGTCAAAGTATCGGTGTAGACGGATTAAAAAATGAATCATCCCGCCATTCACGTAAAAATATAGCCGGTAATTCATTAGCGTTGTTTAGCCACATGCATAAAATAACTGTGTATCTATGACTGTGCTGTGAAATGGGCAATAGCTAGACGAGTTTGAAGTATAATAGTTTTATAGGTAACAGAAAAACAGCAATACTCATCTTTCATGTCGATGTTTCGTAGACATAGCTGAAAGATGTTCTAAAAGAAATATCTCATGTAGAAATATCTGTTCATGTTTTTCATAAATTCCTATATGTTTGACCACGCTCGGAGCCTATAGTTTTTGCAAACTGTACAAAAACAAAAAGAAGCAAGATGTAAACGGCCTAATTGACTATATAAAATGTCAATTACAAACATACAAAACTGATCACAAGTGGCTTTTCGTATTTGCTTTAAATGGCTCATGTTGTATTGACTCTTTAGCAAGTTGATCACTAGAATTTACTTTTGTGCAATTTTATCTGCATAGTCAGATGTGATTCTGTTGTAATAGTTTAAGTGTGAAACAGCATACACTTACTTTTTGCATTAATACTTTGTGTATTTATTATAAACGGTGCTTTTCATCCCCTGTCTTCTTAGTGATTTGGTCTTTTGAATCTTACATGGATGTTTTGGACACGGGTGATTCCTGTATAAAGATTATGTTTTAAAGGTAGGCCATAGTCTTTACAAGTGTGTGACAAAATATGTTATATAAAAATCGCTACAGTGTGACAAAATATGTTGGCTTGTAAAAATACATCCAAATATTTAAGCACAACTATTTACACACATACTAAGCAGGAGAATATATAATTATAGATTGTGAACACAACATTATCTGATTATTTGGGGTCAGAGAACGATTTTTGAACAAAATTTTGTGCTGGATGTAAAAAATAAAGGTATTAGTTAATAACAAAAACTTTAAATCAACATGAAAACCATAATATAAATAAATAAAATATAGTTTGAAAATTACTTCCATAATATTTTCCTTTAGTAAAGCTATGCCCGTATCACCCACCACAAAGTTTTGCGTTTGTGGTTGAGACCTCGCAGAGATTACACCAATATTAGGGTTCTCAAACATTGCCTGTTTTTTAAGGAATACACATTTTGCCATTGTTTATTATGTGCAATATATCATTATATGGCCAGTTTGGTTTCTTCTTACTTGTGCAATATACTTGGTTCTAAATACAAAAATTAAAACTCCATCACCAATCAATTATTAAACTATTTAAGTACATAATGCCAAACAATAGGCTACAACAGTGGTTATTGCAGTTTCTTCATGAGAGATTCTTCATGCTTGAACAAAGCGTTGACCAGGTCGTTGAAAATGCTTTCACAATTCACATAGTCCAGCGGTTCCCTCGTCTTCATGTCGGATTCGCTCGCACATTTGTAACTGATTCATTGAGCAATCAAGATTGTCAATGATTGAATCAATGTTCTTCATTTTTTCGACCAACTGACTGGTGTTTGCTTTCAGAAACCCTTGATGATCTGAGAATATAAAAATTGAAAAATTAAAACAGGAAAAGGAAAATGAAGGCAAAATGGGAAAGAATATAAAGATTGAATCTAACCTTGTATTGACCTGTTTCTCTTCTTTCCCAGTCGTCCCTTTTGGACAGTATTTGGCTTTGATCAAATCTGTAGTAAAATAAATAAGTGCCGTAAAATAAAAGGCTATAGTTACAATTCTGAGTCTGAATAATCCAGGAGCATGACACCGCATAAAATAAATTAATCTGGGTTTATTCTACAAAACTCGATCCAATAGTACCAAAAATATTTCAAATTTGTACATGATGCTGTTAGATCAGAATGTAACTTTCCTTAAAATTAGTCCCAAATAGTTAACTCGGACTGCTTAATTAAGATTAATTTTATACATTACATACGCAAAAAAACTGTTTTAATAGTTTCTCGTGTATTACACTTACAATTTGCTGGCACATTTGATTTGGCAGAAGTCATATTGATCTCAAAGGAGCTTGAACCAGTTATGATCGGCGAAAACACATGGCCATCATCAGATGTAGAGATTTTGCCTGTTTACATAAAATATCTGTCAGTTCATCTGTCAATTGTTCATTTTTTTTTTTCTTCTTTAATTATTGCTGCCATGAATTGAGTTAATTAGTTGCTTTGATAAAATCTGCAGTAAATAAATAAGTTTGATAAGTCTGCAGTAAAATAAATGGCTGATAAAGGCTATAGTAATAGTTACAATTCTGAGTCTGAATAATCCAGGAGCAGGACAGCACATAAAATAAATTCTACAAAACTCGATCCAATAGTACCAAAAACACAAAACAATTCTGTATTGCAAATTTGTACATGACACTGTTAGACCAGAATGTAACCTTCCTTAAAATTGGTCCCAAATAGTTAACTCGGACTGGTTAATTAAGATTAATTTAATACATAGGCGAAACTGTTTTATTACACTTACAATGTGCCGGTACATTTGATTTGGCAGAAGTCATGTTGATCTCAAAGGAGCCAAGAGTTAAACCAGTTATGATCGGTGAAAACACATGGCCACCATCAGATGCAGAGATTTTGCCTGTTTACATAAAATATCTGTCAGTTCATCTGTCAATTGTTCATTATACATAGAGTGCAACAGTGCCTCCCCCACCCCTTTTTCATTCTTATTTCCCATAGTGATTTTAAAAAATATATATATTTATATATAAATACGCATATATAGCTTATACAAACATTTCAGTATTTTGAGAGGGTAGGGAGATTATGTCATTCGCAGTGCTTCATGGGAGGGGGCAGAGCTATTTTGGAGTGTGTTGCTTTTTTTTAAAAAAAAAACTATGTTTGACATAATTTTCACTACAGCATCATGGCTCATGGGTAATGTAGTATTCACCTGGAGTTCAACTGTAAAACATGATTAATTACAAAAAAATAAAATAAGCTGAAGGCTTGATCAGAAGCAAATACCATGTATTAACAACCTCTTAGCTCACAGTAGGTCTGTCTTTTAAATTAATTTCCGTATGGAGAAAGTAAATGTTTTTACTCCCAGATACCGCCTGTTGCACTCTATAATGTTTTCTCATTAAAAATAAAATATAAACCATACTAACATGTTACTTGGGTGCCTGATTGTCCTGCAGTGTTTGCTGTCTCTAGAGAGAAAAGGAAAGACCATGTTATTTTAAATGGCAATGAAAAGTGCTAGCCTATATAAATAGCTTTGACTTGACTTTTATATATTTTGGTTATCACATTGTGCCATTCATATTTATAGCTTACATTTTAAACAATTTTATCATGCAAATTGCTAAAAGTTAAAATCAAAGACAGAGTAAAAGAAGAATTAAAAAGTAACCTAGCAAAATTTAAGAAGTAAGTAACTGAAGAGGAATTAAATAGGCCTATTCACATATGAGCATGTCTGACTAAAATAATCTCTAAATAAGATTTAAAACTGAATAAATCCAAAACATTTATTTTAAGGTCCTTTATGGAAACCCCGCAGCTTAAATAAACAATGCTGCAGATTTTAGTTACATCGGATAAAAAATACAACAGTTAAAACAACATAGCATAATGCAAAATAAACATTGCTGTAAAACAGTCATGTTAAACTGATACTTTTGTGATATGGATAAACATTGCTGTAAAACAGTCGTGTTAAACTGATACTTTTGTAATATGGTTTAAAAAAAAAAACATAATACATAATCATAATACAATGCTCCATATTTAAAAAAAATCATACTTTGATAAATTAATATAGTAGATACGTGTTAATATCTGTATCACATCGATATCATAATACAATGCTCCATATTTTTTAAAAAAAAATCATACTTTGATAAATTAATATAGTAGATACATGTTAATATCTGTATCACATCAATATCATAATACAATGCTCCATATTTTTAAACCACTTTGATAAATTAATATAGTAGATACATTTTAATATCTGTATCACCACTAATGAATTATACCGTCTTTTCCTTATGTATAAACAATTTTTCAGATTAAACATCATTGCATATTACAGATAAACAGCACCGTAGCATAAATTAATTATAGAGAAAGTACTCACTGTTTTGCATTTTTGATGAGGTGGTCATAGAAGAGAGGGTGCAAAAGTTTTTGGTCCAGACATGGGGTATGGCACACGACCATGTGTCTTGGCTATTTTATAGCCTTTTACAGTAAGAGCCTGTGGAAAACTATGGGAAAACGGCGGAGCTGTGTGTCCACTATATTCTTTCAGTACTCTATGAATGGAACTGTTCAGGTTCAAGGCCAATTCACATTCCCAGCATTTAGGCAGACCTTTTGATAACTGTCACTCCTGAAAATAAGTCTTATGAATTAAAAGTAATTTATTACCGGTGGTTCGAAAACAGCGATGATATCACTTATTTGTCACGCACACTGTCCATGCTGGCAGGCACTACCTGTGTGATTTTTTTTCTTCAACCCTGGTGAAAATGTAAGATGATTTTATTTTTATCTATATCTAACATAATTGCTACAGTAAATTTGTAAAATATTTATTTTAAATGAACAGAATGCTTTTCAACTTCATTAATTTAGTAAGATTTTTTAATGAACGGCATGATTTTCAACTTCAGTAATTTAGTAAGATTTTAAATGAACAACAATTAGTAAACTATTTATTTTATATATGATATATTTTAATTTATACACTTCTAAAGGAACACAATGCTTTTCAATGGGCTCAGGAACGTGTCACAAAAACAGATACCAGGCCAGCCACACACTGGTGTGACAGAGAGAAAAGACTTCAGGGGAAACACTTGTGGGTTTTTTTCAACCATGGTGAAACAGTAAGATGATTTTATTTTTGTTTAATTTATATACTTTTAATTGAACAGCATGGTTTTTCAACTTGAGTCAGTGTCAAATATTTGTGAATGACTAAATGTAAATTTTATAATCATTTCATTTAAATGAACATAATGCTTTTTCAACTTCTGTGTGAGATAAACTTTCAAGGTCCTCAGCAATGCGGAGGGGGGGGAATTCCTGCTTTGACACACACACACACACACACACACACACACATAGACGCGCGTGCTCCCTATGTTTTTGAGTCAGATCATTCATACATTGGATTGTTTGCAATACTTTTGTGGCTCCATTTTATTTAAACTTTTTGTGTGAGGTTTTACATAAGCTGTATGTGTGAGGTTTGTGTGAGGTTTTATTTTATATTCTTTTAAAGAACAGATAAACTTTCACCATTTTATTTAAACTGAAATGCTTGGTTCAGTGAATAGTTGTACATTTTTTATTTTTGTGGCTCCATTTTATTTAAACTGAAATGCTTGGTTCAGTGAATAGTTGTACATTTATTTCAACTTTTTGTGTGAGATTTTATTTTATATTCTTTTTTACAGAACAGATAAACTTTCACCATTTTATTTAAATGAACATAATGCTTGGTCCAGTGAATAGTTGTACATTTTTTTTCTTATCACTTTCACAGCTCCCCTTGATAAAGCTCAGGGATGCGGTGACCAAAACACCAACTTCAAACAATCACATCTCAAACTAACTGTCACATCACTTTGTAACTGTAACATCAAAGCTTATGTTAACAAGGCCAATACCTCCCTTTTCTTGATCAAACAATCAAACTAACTGTCACACTTCCATCATTTTGACAGAAGCTGTAACCGCAAGGGGCGGAACTAGGTCAAAGGTAACCATCCATCATTTTGACAGAAGCTGTAACCGGAAGGGGCGGAACTAGGTCAAAGGTAACAGGAAGGGGCGGAACTAGGTCAAAGGTAACAGGAAGGGGAGGAACCGGAAGGGGCGGGACAAGGGGCGGGACAGGAAGGGGAGGAACCGGAAGGGGCGGGGGAAGATCAAAGGAAAGCCACGCCCACCTGTCAATCAATCATTTTGACAGTTGCTATATGGTATTAACTACTTATTCCTGTAACTCATTGTTAAACACGTCAACAATAAGACCACGTGGCATATCGAAAGACAAGAACAATAATAATAAATAAATACTCCTCTTCTTCAGAAGTTTTAAGGATTGAAATAAAAATGTTAAATAATTTTTAAATGCCTCAAAACATGGAGAAACTTTAAGAAATCTACATATGTGTAAATACAACTTGGCTACAATCAACATATTATTAAACAAAAATGCAATCCCTTTGTTTTGCAAAAAGACGTCGAACTTAAACATGTGATTTTTTATCTTCAACAACTCATACAACATGTCCCAAAAGGACTTAAAAAAGGGGAAAAAAGTCATTCCTGAGATTCAATATCTTTTTGACAGAATGTACATTGCTTTTTCCAAATTAAACCTTAAATGATAATGATTATAACAGACTATAAGGTAAAAGTGTTGAGATCACGTGATCAGGTGTAGATTCTGCCCTCTGCTGCTCATGTGAGTCCATTACAGGCTGATTAAAGAAAAGCTCTTGAACTTTGTGTAATGTGAAACTCTTGTGGGTGTGTCTTTCCTTTTCCTTCACAGCTTTGTCTGTTTCATATTTACATTAACATAAATATTATTTCTATTCTAAGAAACATGGAAGAATGAAATAATTTCTAAGACGGAATCTGATATTTAATATGGTTTTACTATGGTAGAGTTGTGAGGATCAGGGCAAGCCTTGACATTTCTTATAAATGTTGTTTCCCTCTCTTCTCTGTAAGTTGATGACGTTCATTCACCTGTCAGGACGCACCTGACGCCAACATGACCAGTTTTCCACTGTTCGCTTCTGAAGACAAACTCTTTCATTCCTAAACACGTTTCTATGAGTGGAAGGACTGACGTAACACATGAGGAAGAGAAGCCTCTATTGTTTTCATGCAAATTATTTATTTGTTTATATTGGACAACTGTGATGTTCACAAGCGTTCAGACTCAATAAGGTCTGTGGAAATCAAGAGGCTTTTCTCTGTTGCTTAACATCTGACACACAAACCTTTGCACTCATTAAAAACAACTCTAATAAAGTTCTCCATAAACTGATAAGATATTAGGCTATAATACATTCAGATGTCTGGCGTCCCTTCAAAAACTGTACCATATTAACCATAAATTCCAGCAAAATACCATAGATACTACTGTAAAATCTATATATAATATATAATAATCTATAAAATATATATATATAATATAAATAAAATATATATAGAATATATAATAATCTATAAAATATATATATATAAACAAAAACTTTTATGTAAGATGCGATTCATTGATTTGACAGCACTAAATATAGTATAGGCCTAATATAATGTAATAATTAATATAATACAAAATGTCAGATATTCTGAAGGCTTCTTACACTGAAGGACATCCATTATTACAAATGTATTATGATTTTACAGTAGTATCTATGCTATTTTGCTATATATATATATATATATATATATATATATATATATATATATATATATATATATATATGCTTGAATAATGATTTTGTTTTGTTTGGGTTGTTACCAGGACGTTGCTAAAAAATATTAGAAATGCATTGTTTAACTACTATTTTTTTAAATTACTACTATTTTACTATGCTTATTTTTTTGTTTTTAATTACTAAGTGATCTAATAGTTACTACTTTTAGTATCCAAATAGTGCCAAAAGTAACACTTCCAGTATAAATAATATAATGCAATAATATAATTAGGTGCTGTCAAACCAATTAATCGCGATTAATCGCATCGAACATAAAAGTTTTTGTTTATATGTGTGTGTATACAGATAGTAAAATAGTAGTAATTTATAAAAATAGTAGTAAAAAAATGCATTTCTATTATTTTTTAGCAACGTCCTGGTAACAACCCAAACAAAACAAACTCATTATTCAAGGCACACGCCCCTTGGATTTACTTTAGAAGAAGAACATGTGTGTATAGGAGTAGCGGTAATATATGCCTCAGAACAGGGATAGGCCAGTGTGTTGTTTGTGTGTGGATGGACAGGATCGAGTCACACCCACTGTGACTGACTGACGCCCTGCCTCACTTCCTCATTCAGACCAAACTCACGAGATCCATTCCTCGCATCACATCACACATACAAGTAAGTTTTACCTTTACAATCGTTTTCTACGTCAAAACAACAATGTATTGAGCGTTTGGCGCGTTTTGTTCTGTTTTCAGTGTGACGTGCGTGTGTTTACAGAACGCGCGTGATACAATGTAACCATTCCGCATTAACCCGCGATAAAATGTCCGTCAGATGTTTGTCATCGAAAACTCTGTCGAATGTTCTAAGTGTTTGTGGATTAAGATGTGTGTTGTTTCAGTTTTTTGAGGGTGTGTTGTCGTGTAATCTGAAATATTTGGCTGCCATTTTTTTTTCTTTGGGCAGAGAGCGATGCTGAATGGTCAAACCGTGTGTGTGTGTAGTGTGTAGTGTGCAGTGTGCGATTGTCGGACTGAGAGTTAATCAGTACAAGTTCAGACATGAGATGTGTAGGAGAAAAGCTGCATTACTCCAATAAAAGCAGGAAAACCACTGATCACTGGCTTTAACGCAGAATTAAACCACTGGTTACTATAGCATGCAGTCACGCTAGAAAGTTAGTGAACCCGAACAATTAACCTATAACCAGATCTGAAGAACCATACAAAACAAATACTAATCAGCATGTGTTTTCTGTGTCCTGAAAAAGTAGTTGAAATTCCCATAGGCTAGTAAATGTATTTTTTAGACATTTTTTAAAAAAAAGTATTTCTACTAGATTTGTAAGTGTGATCTAAAAATGGCAAATGACTAAAAGTTGTTACTTAAAAAATATTTAATTATAGGAAGGTGTTTTAACCCTGATATATGACTTGATAGTCAAAAAAATCTTTTTTTTTTTTTTAAATGTAACCGTTTATTATTTTATGGCTTATATAGTATGTTGTGAGAATATTGAGATTGTGGAAGAAAAAACGAATTTAATTCAGAGACCCAAACTGAGCAAAACTAATCAATTCGACACCGATGCTGATATTTATATGGACAAAACATAAGATGAAATTCTGATGCTTGTAATCAGTGAGATATTATATAGACTTAGAAAAAGAGGTACAAAAGCTTTCACTGGGGCGGTACCTTTTCAAAAGATTCACTTTTGTGTGCATATTAAAAGGAACCGTCTGAGTGACAGCTTTTGTACATCTTTTTTTGTGAGAGTGTATAGAAGTATAGAATATACTGACATAAAATACATATAAATATCAGTCATCACTATATATCCGCAAATAATCTCTTAGTAAGATGGTATTTAAATGCTTCGTTTTATGATCAAAGCTCATGCTGTGTTAAATCAACCAAATTTCAGAAACTTCCCTGGCTCTAATTTTTTTATTTTGTTCATATTTTTTTCTGAAGATAGACAAACATAGTGATGAAAACTAATCACATTGATCAATTTAAAATATTTCTGCATGAATTTGATGCACAAAATTCTTCTAAAACTAACTTTGTAATTTAATTGCAACACATTTATTCTTCTGTCAACCTATAGCCTATATAAGCAGAACCTGATAAACCTGCCGCTCCACGCGGAGACTTGTTTGCTCAGTGGGATCACACTCATCCGTGTTGGATTGCAATGACGCAATATTCACTCCTCGGTCCTGAAAGGTTTCTGATCCTGCTGATCACAGGAGTTGTGTGTTGACATGTTGAACACAGACAGAGCGAAAGGAATTGGCTCTGGGAATTGTAATTAAAAAATAAATTCATAGCAACATAAACCATTGATGTATAAGATTTTAAAAAAAATATTTAGTGTAACAGATTTAGTGTATTAATAAATAAATAAAAAGTTTCTTTGTAAACAAACAAAAATCGCAATGATGGATAAAACAATTTGTTCTAAATAGATTTATATATCTTAATAGGGTCTATCTATCTATCTATCTATCTATCTATCTATCTTGTACAGAAAATGTTTTGAGGTCAACCAAAGTGAACGAATTAAAGAAAGATGATTGTTCTGGACAGTAGGATTTTAGCAACAAGATTAATCGAGACACACGTACAGTAGAATCACATCTGAACTGCTGAATCATGAATCTTTATTTAGTTTGCAGATAATTACTATACGCTGCAAATTAAGATAACATGAATTACTTTGATATACTGAAATACAGCAGAGCGCTGAACTGCAATCATTTGAAGTTTTGCCAGGTTTATTGTCCTCTGATGTTGATTTATCAACATCATTTATCACAATGACAGTGATCTGGTTTTGTTTCACTTGAACAGAAGCGACCCTTCCCCCACCATCACACACACACACACACACACACACCATCACTCACACACCATCACTCACACAGAAGGGGCGGGACTTAACATACGCTTGGGGCTAAAATGCCCCCGAAATTAATAAAAATGCTTCCAAAAACCAAGAAAAAAGTTTCTGTATAAGTTCTTGTTTTTAATATTTATATGCAATACCTCAAAAGTGCTCTTTTCCCGAGCACGTTTGCAAATGTGACACTGAACTTGATAACTCTCAAAATCAGTTTATTTGAAAAACCTGTTGTCCCGGTTTATATGCAAACCAATAGCCCGGCAATGCAAGTAAAGCGCGTTTGTTAAAGACTTTAATAATAAATCCGTTTTTCCCAGTAGTGAAGTCAACACGTAATAATTCATGACTCCGGGTATTCCGTTTATTAGGCCCTATGTCTGTTGTGATGTTAAATAAAGCATTAAAAACGGAAGAGTTTTCCAACATGTTTGCGGGAAACTTAAATCTCACATATGATCCTCTCATACAGTCACAGATGCAGCTTTTTGACTGTGGCACTTCTGTACGAGACGAAACACATTTTTATAATTTCTTGGTTCAAGAAAGAGTCTGAGTTTGTGATATATTTTCTTCTCACTATACAGCGAAACACTCGCTCTGTCTGGATGTGTTTAAAGGGTAAGTTTGGCGTTTTACAAGTAAAGCCCTGTTTTAAGTTCGTTTCTGATGAAATCGAACGGTTAAAATTAAAATTTTAGACAAATGCTGCTGTCCCGAGAATTTTAGGTTTTTGTG
Organism: Siphateles boraxobius; assembly: GCF_051911475.1. Classification (NCBI taxonomy): domain Eukaryota; kingdom Metazoa; phylum Chordata; class Actinopteri; order Cypriniformes; family Leuciscidae; genus Siphateles; species Siphateles boraxobius. Next base: position 1,069,863 of record NW_027508757.1, read on the forward strand.
TTAGCACCCCCCCACCTATACAATGGTTTCATTGGGGCACTGGAACAATCATTCATATAAACGCATTAAACTTTAGTTTACAAAGACGTGAAACTCACGAGTGGTCTGGGGTGTTCACTGATATGCTCACGCAAAAGATGCTTTCCAACAGGTGTTTTACCATTCGCTGTAAAACTGTGGACCTATTTTTCCAAACGCCTCACAACCGGACATTTTTCCAAAAACTGCGATAAAACCTGTTGGAAAGCATCTTTTGCAGCGATTTTTGCGTGAGCATATCAGTGAACACCCCAGACCACTCGGTGAGTTTCACGAAAGTTTTATCGGCTTTACTTGTAAAACGCCGAACTTACCCTTTAAATGCACACTCACTCACAGTAAGGAGGTGTTCCTGTCACATCTCACACATGCACACTTCAGTAAGCTCAAAGAACGCAGGTTAATGCGTTTACATGATGGGTGAAATCGGGGTAAGGGGCACAAATCTATCTGTGACGATCGGTTTATGTTTAAGCTGTTTATTTCTCCGATAAAGGAAAACAGGTTAACGCGTTTATGATCACATGCATTGTCGGCTTATTCCCAGCAAACACATGTTGTGGCGCCGTCTGTGGCTCGTTGCATTTACGTGCTCGCATCATTGCAACAGCGTAGAATTGTAAGACGTGACGTTCTGACAATAATTTTTTATGCTAGTTATAGATATCCCCCATTTAGCATGTATGTTTTGAGTTTAATTTTTTAATTCGTCAGATGTTAGATAATTATATACTTTTTGAATATTATCCTTATTTATTATTATTATTTAATGGGCCTAACTGTAAATTAATTTGAATTAATTAACTTGCATCAATTAACTTGCGTGCTTAAAGGGATATTTCACCCAAAAATGAAAATTCTGTCAGTAATTAGCTACTCTCCCTCATGTTGTTCAACCCCGTAAGCACCCGCGGTGCTACCATTGGGCTAGGTCTGGGCCCGCCCATTTTGACCCAGGCCTATAGTGAGTAGTGAGTGATTTTCATTCTAGCAGTTCATCCAATAAGCAGCCTGAGGAAAGCTTTGAGTTAAAGCTTCTAAACCAATCAGCGGCTTCTACCCCACTTGTGACTTAAGGGGGTCGCACACCAGACGAGAAGCGCAGCGCCGCGTATTTAAAATTCGAACACTTTATTCTCTATGAGTGTACACACACCGGTGGCGAAGATCAGCAACGTTTGTATTTAATTGTACAGTACAATCATAACATAGTACAGACATTATCTTAATTCCATAATGTCCTTAAACATAACAGTATTGCTGGCCATAAACTGAGAAAGTGCGCGTCCGGTGTGCGATACCTCGAGTTGTCCTAGACGCGGCACAGCCCAGCGCTGCCTGCGCTTCTTGTCCAGTGTGCGACCCCCCAGTTAGGCTAACGTTACTGCACTGAGCTGAGGACAGTGACACAAGAGCCACACAGGTAGGCTGCTGAGTCGCTGTCCTCATTGCCGCAGAAAAGCGCTGAAACGGCGATGAAACGGCGATGCTTATTTTAACTGGCCCATCCATTTTTCTGGAGGCCCACCTACAATCAAATTCCTGGCGCCGCTAGTGCCCGTAAGACCTTCGTTCATCTTCGGAACACGAATTAAGATATTTTTGATGAAATCTGAGAGCTGGATCACTCCTCTATAGGCTTCTAAGGGATTGAAACTTGTTCCCCGAAAAGTTATGAAAGACATCGTTAAAATAGTCCAAGTGACTACAGTGGCCTAATCTTAAGTTTTCTCAGGCGACGAGAATACTTTTTGTGCGCAAAAACAAACAAAAATAACGACTTTATTTCAACTATTCATTTCCTTCTCTGTGGGCCTCGAGTGAGTTCACTAGTGTAACAGCGCAGCGCTTCTGTGTTGTACGTCACACGTAGGCTCACTATTGGCCGACGCTGGTCATGTGTGTGATGCGTGTGACGTACAACACAACGCTTTGTCCCTGAATGACTGTTTCTTTAAAACGGATCTCAGAATTACTGTTCTGTTTTTGCAAGTGACTGTGATTTTAAAATAACCAACTATCAACATCTAAATGTTCTCCAGGTGTCAGAGATGAGTTACCCCGGATATCCTCCCGCAGGTGGAAACTACCCCCCCGGCTCCGGTCCGTATCAACAGGCCCAGGCTGGATACCCCCCCCAACCCGGAGCATATCCTCCCCAGGCGGGATACTATCAGCCTCAGCCCGGAGCCGGATACCCCCCCGGAGCCGGATACCCCCCCCAGGCCGGCGGATACCCCCCCCAGGCTGCCGGTGGATACCCAGCTGCCCCGGGAGGAGGGTTCCCACCACAGGCTGGAGGTTACCCCGCCGCCCAGCCCGGGACCTACCCCAACATGCCCCCCGCAGGTGAGTCCGGTTACTCTGAGCGTGCTAAAAAATACACCATTTCTGTTATGTATCTAAGGGTGCTTTCACACTGGCAGTTCAGTTTAGTTAGTTCGTGAACGCTGTCTTGCGGACCCGGGTGCACACTGGGGTACCGAACCCGAGACTATCTAAAGGAGACTCTCTGAGTTCGGTTGCACTCGAACCGTGCCGCGGTTCACGTAAATGTGAAAGCAACACTGACTGGTGCGCACTTGTTCAGGAAGTAAAGTAACCTGGGCATGTGTTTTAGGTGATTATGATGCATTTAGTTCAATAAAACAAACGTAACGGATGATAGTGTTGATGATGATTTACTTTGGATATGAGCAAGAGTGAGCCTGCAGTGTTTTCCCGCATAGCACGTGAAATCAGGGCAACAAATTAACGGAAATCCACTGTCTCCTCAAAAGAGTCCATTTGCAAGCAGCAGAAAGTAAGCTTATGCCACACACACACACACACACACACACACACACACACACACACACACACACACACACACACACACACACACACACACACACACACACACACACTCAGCTGTGCATAATGGCACCAAATTAGTAAAAAATAATATATTGACCTGGGTTCTGTTTTCTATCATGCGCTGTGAACGTTTGCGATGACGTAAGATGCACGCAAACGCACCAGGATTCGATAGAATCAAGTTGAGTGTGAAACCAGACAAACGCTGCGGGAACAATTGTGCTCGGACTCGGACCGCAGCAAACGACCACAGTGTGAAAACGCCCTGAGGGCGTTCATGTATGCAGAGACTAGGGCTGCATGATTAATAGCAATTTATATTAAATTGCATTTGGCTTATCGCGATTGCGAAATCGCAAGGGCTGCGATTATTTTTTATGTGCAGTTTGTCCGTGACCTACGGCTCTATAAACGCTGCTCCATCTGAAAGCACTGTGAGTTCGAGTCACTTAAAACGTGCATTTGAAAAAGCAACGCGTGTCAAATATATTTCCAAACAAGAGGAGAGCATTTATGAACCTCTTGTTCAAAAGAAGACAACATTTAATAACATGCCTTTACTCCAAACTCACTTCATAACGACAGTTGAGCTCCTTCTGTGAGATGATGTGGTTTCTTATGCTTTGCCATTTAAAAATCGCGATAAGCCATATCGGTTTAAGTGTGATTACATGTAAATTGCGATTAATCGTGCAGCGCTAGCCGAGACTAGTGGCTGTTGCTCTGTGTGTTCCTCTGGATGCTCTCATGTCATCTGTGGTCAGCTGATCATAGCGGCTGAAAAACTGAGCACTTCTGAAATGGATTGGCAGTTAAAAATAATACGTCATTCTGATTTGACGATGATGGATGTTCATGCTGATGCAAATGAATATTGGAGTTGAAAGTGTTTAAATTGTTAAAGTTTTGTGAATTAATTTGCTTAGACATCCTTTTGGATTATTTACGTTTAATTAATCCATTAAAACGGTTTATATTTTTAAATATTTTGGGAGGTGGAATTGATTTCATAGGGCAATAAAAGCTTTAAAAGATTATGCATATTTTGTAAAAACATCTATAGCTGCATGATTCTTTGTGTTTTGACTTTCATGTGTTTGTTGTCCTGTGATTGACATTGTGTCATAGTTGTTATTTATGTTGTCAGCAGGTGGATGGGGCGGCCAACCTGGCTTTGGAGCTGTAAGTATCCCTTTATTTCTGCCTCTTTTATTGTGCATGATCAGTTATATTGTGTTTTTTTAAATGCATTACAGAAGTACAGAACTTTGGTTCAACTGTTTCTTTAAGCTGGACTCTGAGATGAAACTAATCATGTGCATGATCTTATATAGCCTGGTGGAGGAATGCCTCAGGGTTACCCCGGGGTGCCAGTGCCAGGACAGCAGCCCATGCCAGGTTACCCAGGTGCCCCGGTGCCAAACCCGTCAATGCCTGGGTACGGAGGAGGTGTTCCTGCGGGACCAACACCACCGGCCGGTCCTGCTGTGAATGTGAGAGACAACCCGCTTTATCCGCCAATATAAGCTTGTACGCTTTTGTTCGGTTTAGATTTTCATGGTTCCCACAATCACAGAAAACCTGAAATTCTAAAATTTTTCATCATCTAGAATTGCTTTGTCACAGTGAAAATCCAGGAACAAATTGTCAAGAAAATGTATTGGTCATACAATGTAAAAAAAACCTGACATTAAAAATATATTTCTCTGAATGTGCCCAGTTTCACGGCTAATTTCCACTAGAAAGACACAAAAAAACAGGAAACAGAAATCACAATACCTGACCTCAATGGTTTAGTAACTTACTTTTGAAACAGGAAATTGGACATGCAAAGTTCTTGTCTTTTTTTTTTTTTTTAATACAACAGTTGTCTTCAGTTAAAAGTAAATGCGGTATAGCTTTTTCAATGCATTTACTTCCATAATATGACATTTTTTGGTTTGAAATTAATATAAAATGATTTTTAACCATTTGCATACCGTTCAAAAGTTTGAGGTTTTTAATTAGGTTGTTTAATGTTTTTGAATGATGTCTCTTTTGCTCACCAAGGCTGCATTTAAGGAAAAAAAAATCAAAAATAGTGAAAATTGTGAAATATTATTACAATTCAAAATAGCTGTTTTCTATGTGAATATATTGTAAGCTGTAATTTATTCCTGTGATCAAAGCTGAATCTTCAGCTCCAGTCTTCAGTGTCACATGATCCTTCATAAATCATTATAATATGCTGATCTGGTGCTCGAGAAACATTTATGTTTATTATCAATGTTGAAATCAGTTGTGCTGCTTCATATTTTTGTGCAAACCATCATAAATTTGTTTTTTCAAGACTCTTTGATGAATAGAGAGTTCAAAAGAACAGCATTTATTTGAAATACAAATTCTTTTGTAATTTTATAATTGTATTTACTGTCACTTTGTCTATGTAATGCATCCTTGCTAAATAAAAGTATTAATTTCTTTAAAAGAAAAACCTGACCCCAAACTTTTGAACGGTTGTGTGTGTGTGTATATACTATATAGTTAAAGTTGCAGTGTGTGTGTGTATTTATTTCACTACATGAAAACAAGGTAGAATATTTATTTAAATTTGAAAATTTAGTTATGTTTTAATCATTAAGAAAGTAATCTTTTCAGAATCAAGGAATTTGTGTTGGTGACATGAGCTTCCAGTCTAGAAAATAGGCATGCATGGGGATAAAAGCAATAAAAAGGAATATAACACATCAATAAAAAATAGGCATTAAAATGAAATATAATACAATACAGTAATAAAAATATAGAAAATACACAATAGATCGAACTATGCATATACAGATATGCCATTTCCAGATTTAAGAATGTAAACAATTAAAAAATTTTAACATTCTTAAATGTAACTGATTTGAACTGTTTCCTGTGATGTGTGTGTTCAGAAGGGTTACCGTGGCTCCATCAAGGACTTTCCTGGTGCCGACCCTCTCAAAGATGTTGAGGTGTTACGGAAAGCCATGAAGGGCTTCGGTGAGAAGAAACTGATTGACTTCGATTCATTTGAACCACAAAAATGTTTGCATACAGTCACATCTAAAAAAAAAAACCGAGTCCTGATAGTGACTGAATCTGTTTTGCTCACAGGAACCGATGAGAACGCCATTGTCGAGCTTCTTGGCAGTCGAACCATCAAGCAGCGTGTGCCGTTGTTGGCGGCGTACAAAACCACCTACGGCAAGGTGAACATATGAGGAACGAAGCATCACATTAATGTGAATGGGATGCCATTGTGGTTTCTTGCGTGTAACTTTGCATTCATAATGACGTTTTCCAGGATCTGGTTAAGGACCTGAAGTCAGAGCTGACGGGAAACTTTGAAGATTTGGTGCTGAACATGCTGAAGTCTCCTGCACAACTCGATGCCTATGAAATGAAGCAGGCCATTGCGGTGAGATTTAATTTTCCCCCTGATTTTCCTGGAAAATGTATCCAAATCCAGAGATACTAGATATTTTGGTACCGTATTTAAAGTTGGCATGAAATGGAAGTTGTGCTAGTTTTTTCTTTCCTATTGTGGCGTATATCAGAAATGGCTTCTGGAACAAGAACAAATGTGGGCGGGGCTTGATTTTGTTAGTGGGGAATTGATTGGATGGTTGTGGTTTGCTATTGGTGGATCTCATGTGAGTGACAGGTTGCCACGCCCACATCAAGGTTAAGTTAATCTGATTCAAGATTACGAGCGAACATGGATTTAAAACAATAATGATGTGCCCCTATAAATCATCGGTAACTCTTCATTTTACAGTCCTGTTCCCCATGTACATAGTATGTACTTATTATAGTAATTACAATAACTGGGTAATAACTTGGTACTAACCCTGAACCTACCCCTAAACCTAACCTTAACCCATGTACTTACCTTATATTACCCAGTACTTTCTTAGGTAAGTACACGTAAGTTAACGTACTGTAAAATGAAGCGTTTCCAATACTGGAATATTCCATTAAAATTAATAATTGATTTCTTGATGATTTTAAATGTCTCTGTTCTAAATCCTTGTGAGCATCCTAACTGAAATGCAGCTTCATAAGTGACTGATCTGGAACGTCCTTCATAGGATTTCATGTAATGCTAACAGCGCTTTATCCCAGTATAGCAGGGAAACATGCTAACAAACTTGACCCAGTCTAGCATGCTTACGCTCGGTTACAGCACAGGTCTCGTATGCTGGTGCTTGTGTTACACAGAAGTCATTAATGAAACACGGGCTGGTAATTACAGAGTACAGAGCAGAAATCCTGCCAGACTCTCTGTCTGTGATTATTACCATCCCTCACCATGGAAAATATTGAAGAAACCTGTTGATTGCAGGTTTTGAAACTCAGGCAGAATATAAGGATGCACAAGGATTTCAGCCAATAAAAACACTTCTTGTTTCCCAGCTGTGGTTATCAGAAAGTACCATATTTTCCAGAAAATGCGTTGTACCAAGTAAAGAAAAAAGAAGAAAAAAAGTCACATTTGTTTGTCACATTTTTATTGTATAAAAAAAACACAGGTAAATAAAACAAAACATTATAAACGTGTATTTCAGTTCCACTCAATCCTCAACAAATCCTCCTGTTAACTTTGCCAAGCGTCTAATGTTGTTTTAGAGTCTCCAACAACAGGTTTGCATGCATTCAAGGTCAAAAACACTTTAATATTCTCATAATAATCACTGCAGCATCAGCTCTTTTCTCTCAGTGTCTGAAACGCTTCGTCTACAGATTCAGTCTCTCTAAACCCCGCCTCTCTGATAGCTCAGTCTGTTGTGATTGGTCAGAATCGAAGTGCTCATTATCATATCTGAATCTCAGCTCTTGATCACAGTGATACGAACAGTAACGATGGCGTGAGTTTTACCGTATCAATCTCAGAAAACCGCATCTTCTCGACACGAACAACACGAACCAAACTCTTCCAGTCTCAGATAAACTAGTGTTTGAGGGCGGAGCTAAGAGACGCTGTTCAGCCAATCAAGACCAGAGGCGGACATTAAACAAATTAGTTACAAACCTTCAGCAGGAAGTGAGACTGGAATAACTGATGACTCGTTTCAGCAAGAATAAAACATTTTCTCTATAACTAAGGCACTTTGATCTTTAAAACTTTGCAGATTTGGAAGACAACTTGGATAGACATATGGCTTAGATATTCTATCAATTAGAGAGTCCTAATTATTTTGTATAGAATAAAAAACGTTTAGTTCATTACTTTTGCTTTCCAACTTTTTTACACTTTCATTTTTTTTCCCTTTTGCAATAATATTTTGAGCGTTTTAGAGCCTGTATTCCTGTATTACAACCATTTAAGTACAGATCTATGTTCAGAAAGGTTAAAATAAGTGTCAGCACATTTCAGATAATGCTTATGTTCCAGAAAATGCTGTGATAATGATCGTTCTCATGTTTTCAGGGTGCAGGAACCGACGAGGCCTGTCTCATAGAGATTCTGTCCTCTCGCAGTAATGCTGAAATCAAGGAGATCACGAGGGTGTATAAGGCAGGTGAGTCGCTCTCCCAGACCTGAAGATCCCGGCTCACTGAGAAACTCATACTGATCAGTGTTTGTTGTTTAGATTACGGTAAATCTCTGGAGGACGCCATCAGCAGTGACACGTCAGGACACTTCCGGCGTCTGCTCATCTCACTCTCACAGGTGCAGAAGATCATCCGGCCTTCCCTTTCAGATTTCATTCATATCAGAGATGCATATTAGTGCATCTACATCTATCTATCTATCTATCTATCTACTCTATCTACTCTATCTATCTCTATCTGTCTATCTACTCTATCTACTCTATCTATCTATCTATCTGTCTATCTACTCTATCTACTCTATCTATCTCTATCTGTCTATCTACTCTATCTACTCTATCTATCTATCTATCTGTCTATCTACTCTATCTACTCTATCTACTCTATCTATCTATCTATCTATCGTATCTATCTATCGTATCTATCTATCGTATCTATCTATCTATCTATCTATCTATCTATCTATCTATCTATCTACCGTATCTATCTATCTACCGTATCTACCGTATCTATCTATCTATCTATCTATCTATCTATCTATCTATCTATCTATCTATCTATCTATCTATCTATCTATCTATCTATCTATCTATCTGTCTGTCTGTCTGTCTGTCTGTCTGTCTGTCTGTCTGTCTGTCTGTCTGTCTGTCTGTCTGTCTGTCTGTCTGTCTGTCTGTCTGTCTGTCTGTCTGTCTGTCTGTCTGTCTGTCTGTCTGTCTGTCTGTCTGTCTGTCTATCTATCTACTGTATCAATCTATCTATCGTATCTATCGTATCTATCTATCTATCATCCATATTTGTGAAAATGTATTTTATTTTATTTATTAAACAGGGAAAATAGAAAGCAATATCTATTTCTCTAAATGTGGTGTGTCATAAAACATTTTCTATTTTCATATTATTTATAAACCATAGCATTTTTAGTAATATTGAATTAAATATTTATAATTATATATAGATTTTTATTTTATTTTAATTTTAAAATTATTGTAATGTGCTTTTGAACAGTTTTATTAAAATTATATTATATTTTTAATTATATTTAATTTATATTTATTTGAGTATTAAACTTAAACTTATTTCAGTTATTTACCAAGGCAACATTTCTTATTTTCATTTAAGATTTTAATCTAATATTTATATTTTGGTAACACTTTAGTTTAGGGTCCAATTCTGACTAATAACTACGACTTTTGCCTCAATAAACTGCTTATACTCTTAAACTCTGCAATAATTACTGCTTATTAATAGTTAGTAAGGTAGTTGTTAAGTTTAGGTATGGGGTGATTAAGGGATGTAGAATATAATCATGCAGAATCAGCTTTAATATCTGCTTTATGAGTATTAATAAACAGCCAATATCCTAGTAATATGCATGATAATAAGCAACTAGTTAATAGTCAGAAGTGGACATAAAACTAAAGTGTCACAAATTTCAAGTACCAAAAACACATTTGCAATACTGCTAATTTTAGTTAATAACAACACTTCTGCAGATCAACACAAATGATCAATTTCCCTTCAAAAACAGGAGGTGAAATCACAGCTGTTTGGATGAAATAGTTTTGATTATTTGTTTTCAGGGTAATCGAGACGAGAGAGAGGCTGTGGATATTTCTCTGGCCAAACAGGACGCTCAGGTTGGAGAAAAGACTTGATTTGCTTAAACAAATCCATGTTATAATGTGTATTTGGGTCTGCTGAACATGTGTGGGATGTTCTCTGTGTTGCAGAAACTGCACGCCGCAGGAGAGAATAAAGTCGGCACGGATGAGTCTCAGTTTAATGCGATTCTGTGCGCTCGCAGTAAACCTCATCTCAGGCAAGGTAAAAACCACCAGCCCACTGCGGTTACACTGAAGCTGCTATTGATTCCTGAACTAGGACAGTGTGTTTAAAAGCAGTCATCTAGAAAAACACAACAGTATGAAAACATCCTGCAGCTTTGTAATATTTCCAGTTGCATTATTTGCTTTTCATTAGACCAAAATTGACATAAACTCTGGCCTCATTTAGTCATATTTAGGGATGCACCATATCTTCATATAATGTTATCGGCCCAATAAGAAAATGTGGCTGATATATTATAGCCTATAAATAATGGTTTATTTCCTTCAGCTGAGACACTTCAGATGCGCACTGTTCAACATGATGGTTTTGAATTGCTTGAAATATGATTGAAATCACTTCAAAAAGGGAAAATACAGTTCAGTGCGACAGTCTGTCATATCGGCTATATACAATTATAATGAGAATATTATAAATGTGTGTTTGATACATGGATTGTAATGGTGAAACTTTTGTTTTTGTAATGAGGCTCTCAAAAATTATATTGGATTCTGCGTTATTGGCCAGTTTATATCGGTTATCAGCTTTCAAGTATAAATAGTTATTGGTTTTTTAATTTTTTAATTTGTATTTTTTTATTGCTTTAAACAACAAAACAATACAACATACATTTTTTTTTAAATAATAATAATAAAAATCACAAAATAAAATACCTTTGTATCAATCAAAGATTTTGAAGACAGTACATAATTGAACAGTCTTAATAGCTTTTCCATTAGTACCAGATTGAATAGTAGAAAAGTAATTTTCGGATTCGTTAAGGAATACTGAAAAAATGGTCTTTTTGTTAGAAAACTTACACTTATGAATGAAAAACGACTAATAAAATGAACAGATTAATTACAAAAGCCTCCTTCACCACACTGTTATCATACTTTGAATATCCAAAAATCACTTTTTCAAAATGCAAAACAAAATGAAAGAGTACCTTTTCCTTAATAAACAGACACATAATACCATAACTTATTCACATGACTACAATGCCAGAAAATATGGGGTACTGTTTCCAAGTGCAAAGACCAAAAAGAGCAGCTTACATCAATGTCTTTCTTAAACTTACTAAGGAAATGTCTGAATTTGTGCAATATCTTGAAAGAGATTTCTTTGACCTTGTTTGTAACAAAAAACTTATGAGGTAATAACCAAACACTTCCCCAATCAATGTCATTAAGAAATAAGCAAGAGAGCAAGATTTGGTGACAACCTCCTTTCAAAATAGTAAATGAATAGATTTGTTATTGTTTTTGTACTGTAGAAAACAAATTTTACGACATACCACAGTTGGGTTATAAGTAATTCTAGGTATCGGCCAAAATTTTCATATCAGTGCATCACTAGTCATATTACTCCAAAGCTATCTTATGTGAAGCACTAAAGTTGACCAGTCTACAAGCTCAAAAAACATTTAAAGGATCATAACAATCATCCATTTGACTTCAAATTTATGTTTTTAAATCCGACATTAAGACTTGTTTATTTTCATTGCCGTTTGAATACGGTTTTGTAATTTTGTGTGTTATGATAAATTTTGTCTGCATTTCATTTTCTCTGTGCCTTGGTAGTTTTGTAAGTGCTTTATAAATAAAGTTGGAGTTGAGTTATGACATCAGAAGTCTTCTATTATAGTGCATATGATGCTTTGCACGAGGAATAGACTGAAAATGAAGGCATTATGACACTGGTGATGTGGATTTAGTGATGCATTGCTGCAGGTTTGACAGTAACGCTTGTTCCTGGTGTCTTTTGCAGTGTTTCATGAGTACCAGCAGATGTGTGGCCGAGAGATCGAGAAGAGTATCGGCAGGGAGATGTCTGGAAACGTGGAGGACGGCATGGTGGCGGTCGGTGAGTACTGAACTCTGATTGGTCCTGAGCAAAAAACATATCGGCCAATCTAGATGAAGCAGGCAGCAGCGAGAAACAGCCAATTACAGCACTGGAATATGATCAAGACTGAGTCATTTGTTTTGAATAAGATGCAGATTGGGGGGTATGATGGGTAAAATACCTAAATGTTTTACATATGCAAATATGACTCTGAATGCAAGACACTACAGGCAAAACCATTGTTTTTCATGCACTGGTCAATTCTGAGATTTTGGTCTTTTTATAATGTGTTGTTATAACACTTTTAAGTGCTTGTTTTATTGTACTGTGACCATTTGCGTCTGTAGATTTCAATTACAATACTTATCTTTAAAGGTGGTGAGTTTTAGTTAGAGATCTCCACTTCACCAAACTTTACCGTTTTATTCATGTCTATATCCTGAAGGGTTTTACAGAGGAGTTTGTTCACATATATGCCTGTATTTACTGATTTATTATTAGAGATATCCAAGATCTCCTCTGTGAAAACTTTTACTCGAATACGTCAACAAAAAGAAACGAGAATTTTGAACCTGGCTTTGTCTAATGTTCAGATTTGTGTTCTGGAAAATTATGCTAATTAGTCCATAATTAATTAGAGTATGCCTAATTTGCATATTTAAACAACATTTCAGAAACCTTGTAATACAAAATAATTGTCTTAATGTATTGTGATAAATCAGCTGGGAAAAGTGTAGTGATTTGTATTAATATTTACCTGTGGTTGCTTTTCAAAAATGATTCTGTTTTATTTGCATGTTTTTAGGCAGATTTGACCATAAACTGTTAAAGTTTTGATTTAAAAACTTACTAAACTGGAAGTTTTAGTAAATCGGAGGCTTATGATCGAATTTATATTCTGTAACTGATTAAATGTATTATTATTAATAATATCTAAAGTATTCCTCTTTGTAGAATATGAAGTAATGTTTAGTTTAAGTTCATAATCATGTTCCATCTGTTGTTTTTCAGTGAAGTGCATTAAAAACACTCCTGCCTATTTTGCTGAACGTCTCCACAAGTCCATGCAGGTAAAGAATATGCTGATAAATATACATGAATAAAGGCATATTTTGCTATGATAATGTATGTCTGAGGTAATTCGGAAGTGGCTATTATGGGTTATTTTTATGTTTTCTTGGCATTATATATTGTACATGCACTTCCTCTTTTCCTGTTAGAAAAATGTCACTGCATACATGATGATGATGATGATGATGATCTTTGGTTTAGGGTGCGGGCACCAAAGACAGGACTCTGATCCGCATCATGGTGACCCGCTCTGAGGTGGACATGTTGGATATCAGACAGGAGTATCTGCGTCAGTTCGGGAAGTCGCTCTACACTCACATCTCTGTAAGTCACACACACACACACACACGCACGCACATTACTCCAGTCTTCAGTGTCACATGATCCTTCAGAAATCACTATAATATGATGATTTGCTGCTCAAGAAACATTTATGATGAATTTTTCATTAAAGAAAAATCTTACTTACTCTAAACTTTTGAACAGTTTCCACAAAAATATGAACACAATTTGATAATGATAAATGTTTCTTCAGCACCAAATCATAGTGATTACTGAAGGATCATGTGACTCTGAAGACTGGAGTAATGATGCTGAAAATTCAGCTTTGCTCACAGGAATTAATGACACTTTACTATATATTCACACAGAAAACAGTTATTTTAAATTATAAAAATGTTTCACAATCTTTGATCAAATAAATGTAGCCATAAAATACTTCCAAACACATTAAAAATGTTAAGGCATATATTATTCATATAATATTTAAGAATAATTAATTAGCAAATGAAAGAGTTTATTTGTCCTGTATCTAGAAATAGAATATTATGAATATATCACACTGGTATAAACAGAAGTATTTTTTATCAGGGAGACACATCTGGTGATTACAAGAAACTGTTGCTGAAGCTGTGTGGAGGAAGTGACTGAAGAACACAATACCACGACGACTGGATGTGTGGCGTTGTCATATTAATCTTGCCCATATAAATATATATATATATTAATATGTCAGATAATAGTGTCATGTTAACTAATACAGTAATATCTCTCTTCACCGCTTTATAAAGTTCACAGCCAAAATAGCATTTCATTTGTGCCTTAGAGACATTATTATTATTATTATTATATAGTTTATTATTTGTTGCATTTTGCTATCTAATCAGACTATGCATGATATCTTGAGAATATATATTTTGTAACCGTTGATGCATCAATATATACTTGTAGTGTCTTCAGTAACTGATGCCAAAGGGGAATCAGAACCTGTGGTTGTCGTTCGCAACCGTAAATACAATCTGAACATCATCAGTGAAATCTCAAATGCCTTGAAGTACTGAAATATATGCCATAGTTTTTATATAATGAGCTTTATGATCTCTATGCAAGAGTTCTCTGACGAAAATATAACTGTCAATCATCATGAAGGTCTTCGATGAGTGAAGCTCAAGTAAACGTATCATATTTCACCCTAAAAACAAGAAATTAGCCTATTTTAGAAACATTTAGATCTTTTTGCTTTAATACACTTTTTCCCCATGACAATTAGGCAAGTTTTCCCCCTGCATTTCCATGACTAACGCATCTAAACTTTTGTAGTAATTCTCATTATTCTGTATAGCGAGTCTTAGTACTGCAATACAATATTTTTTTGCAGTTTTATAGTAATAAAAAAAAGACATTAAATACTAACATCACGTATAAAAAGCATACAATTTTAATTTCCTTTTACAATTTAAATAATTTAAAATAATATTTTTGGAACATGGAAATGCAGATTTATGGTTCTAAAATAGACTTAATTTCTTATTCATGCAAAATATAATTTCGTATTTCCTCTATATGAGTTTGGGGTGAAATATGACCAGTTTTGTGAGCACATATTGTTGTTTTTTAGCATGAATATGTTTATCTGCAGCAGTAGAGGGCAGTAAAGTGACCAATCGTTCATCTTGATAATCACTAGTTAAACAGGATATTGTAACCTGTTGGTGTTGTGCTTTTTATTAACATGAAGACTACTTTTTCAGGGATTTACTAGCCTGTGATTTAATGTGTTCACTCAGCCAACTAATCTTGTCTAGTAACATTTGTGTCTGTTCAATAAAAACACTTCATGAATGACCAGAGAACTCCAGCAATCCCTTACTTTTCTTACTTTGGATTGATTAATTGCTGTGTTTTGGGTAACAATTTGCAAAATGTCCCATTAATTAATGCACTAACTTACAATAAGAAATACATTTGTTAAAGTATTTATTAATCTTCGTTTACGTTAGTTAATAAAAATGCAAATGTTTATTGTTTGTTCATGTTAGCTCAGGTCCATTAATGTTAACAAATACAACTTTTGATTTTTAGTAATATTATTGATTATAGTAATGTTGCAATTAAGATTAATACATTCTTAATATGAAGTAGCTATTTTTTTTTCATAGTTCATGTTAAAGGTACACTGTAACCCCTCTGGTGATAAAGAAACCAAACTGTGTGTATTTTGCGGAAGAACATTGGTTTGGTTGTGCTTCGTCTCTGCGTGACTGTGCGGATTAATATGATTATACTGCTCATAAAACTTAAAGAGATCGTTTCGATTGAAAGGATCTCAAGCAGACCAGCTGAAGACTTTACTGTAACTTTACCTATTAATAGACACCTTGAAAAGAGTCAAAGAAGTAAAGGAAGATCTAGTGTGACAACCTCTGTCACTCCCACAACATACATGCCAACTTTTCTCTGTTTACGGATATGACGAGCACACACGGGCGAGCGACCTGTGCACGCGATTTCCCGCGAAATCCAGCCCGACATCTCTTTAAAATAAACACTTAGTCTATAATAGGCTTACTATACTGAATCAAGGTAAGACAAAAACACATTTTGGAAGAATAATTGACGATGTATGGACTCGTTATTTATGTTTTGTTAATTTTTAACAAAAAAGTTACCTTTAACTACGGTAATTTAGTTAACTAATGGAACCTTCTTTATGTTTTGTTATGTGTGCTTGCTTATTTAAAAGTGCAAGCTGTAGCAGTGTGCGCTTGCAAGTGACATAAAAATAGATTGAATTTGCATTTCAAAAGCACTTTCATCCATGCAAAGCATAAACAAAGAAAGATAACATCTTCATTCATTCATTTTTCAGTGCATCTTCTCCATCCATTATCAGTTTATAAACCCTGGTTGGTCAATGCTGATGTTCTCATGGTGTTATGTTGGAAACAAGTGATTTGATTGGACAAACAGGTCCAGAGTTCATGACCTCAGGCCTTCCATAGTGTGTGTTGCTCCATTAGTGTACAGTGACATCATCTGTGTGTTTTGGCTATAATCATTTGAATCCATTTGCCTGACACAATTCCCAATGCCATCTGGGATCAGACATATATTCAGTGTTTTTTGATCGCTGTTATCTGGGTTTGTATGGAGATTATGTGAAGCAGACTCTGTAATCTGAGTTTCAGATTTAAACATTCAATGCACACATTGAGGCCCTCAAAGCTTTAGCTTAATACAATATAAACATAATCAACAAATCCTCTCAAATCAGGCAGATTCTGCCTTCGTTTACAGTGCCGGCAGGGATTTAGATGAATCCACTGTGAATGATGCAATACAGTACAAACTACAGTTTTAAAAGAGGAGTCAGATCAACAGAATTAATGTCTGTCACATCTTTTAAGCGTTGGTCAATTGATTTTTTGCTATTTCCATTGGCCGAAACAATGGTTTGATATTAAAATAACATTTTAAAAGTGTTCAGAAACTATTTCTAGTGCTTTTTGTAAGAATCAGTTGGCAACATGTATTTTATACAAATTTTTGTGCTGTTTTATAATTATTTTGCTGAAAAGCATTTAAATAGCGTATAATGCGTAGATATGTTTTCGATGTACTTTAGATTTATTTATAAATACATCAATAAACAGCAGTTTAAGACTCAAGACTTTAAGGTTTGTATCTGTACAGAAATTGAAATTCATATTTAAACCTACACTGAGAAGTATTCACTGGAGTAAATAGTGTGACAACTAGCCCCGGTCTCGCCATCTTTGTTGTGATTTGTTGGTTCCAGCAGTGCTAAAGCTAATAAAACTCCTCTCAAATGAGTCAGGCTGGGAGTCGAGACTCCGTTGACTTTCCAAATGAAACACCCGGTGAGATTGTGAGGTTATGTAATCACTGAACACAGTCACATGAGCACTGCTCCTGTCAGGTCCTCATCTCGCATACGTCATGTTGTTTTATCTCAGGCATGAGCTCAAATTTCACCTGGATCAATCCTGCTATGAGCTAAACTACATCCTCATGTCCCTTCATAGAAACATTAAAGATTTGAAATCATTTTGAGTGGATGTTCATTTTTGTCTTGTTACTGTATTCCGCACTACACAATAAACTTCAACAATGAAAAACTGATAATTTATGGAATCAATCAAATCCTTAATTGAAACATAAATATGCATACGCATTCAATCCCATTAGTCTTTTATTTAGTAAAATCGCAGTTCCTTAATGACATCACCTGACAGGAAGTGACATCATTTTGGAGGGAAATCAGCAGCAGCACAAACATCATCAGTAATAATTTGATGGATTCTGTGATGATTTGTGTTGTTTGTTGATTTGTGTCGCTCTATTTGCTCAAAGTACGTGGATCAGTTTGATCATATCAAAATACCAAAGATATTATTTTTGAAATATTTTTTAAAAGACATAAAAAGTTAAAAATATGAAAATGAACTTCAAACTGACGTTTGCTTACCATCAATTCTTTATGAACATCCTGTAATTGAAGTTATATTAAGTGAATATGTTTCTTATAAGTTAAAATCTGTTTATTAAAATAGCCTACTTCCTTTTGCTTTAATGGTTTATGAGCTGCAATGCTTATTTTATTGTATGTGTTTTCTGTGGACAGTGAGTGTGTGTTGGGCATCGTTCAGGTTACACATTACACAACACAAGAGTTAACAATGGAAAATCAAACATTAGATCTCGCACCATGTCCTAAATATCATATTCTGTGCTTTGTGGACTTTACGGTTTATCCACAACCAGATAAAATGCCAAATAACCTTGGCAACAGGAAACAAACAGGAGCAATGGTTGTCTTATTTTCTCAGCTTTACCTTATAAACATATGGATTTGTGGATTTTTAACACCAAGATTCTAGGTTAACATTAACATAGCCTACACCTTATGCATGTGACTATATTTTATACACCTTTCCACCATTTTTAAATACAGTTTTTGAGTTAATCAGTTTTGTTGGCTGAATTTTTAACAGTACAAATGTAAAAAAAAGTTTTAAAATAACTTTAAAATAGTTTTAGATGAATTATAGCATGGTCACACCACAGGTCATTCCTGAGTGAAATTTTAATTAATAATCATCAGGCATTTAATATGAACTCACAAAAATAACATTGGGACACATGTTTATATTCAGACGGTTTTAGAGAGATGACATCATTATCTAAGAGTTGATGATTACAGGAAAAGCATAAAAGAAAAAACAACAACATGAAAGTGTTTTGTTACTTTGTACTCATCTGTTAATAATGAAATAATCTCGCCAGTGAACGCCTAGGTGTTTTATCGGAAGCCCCGCCCCTCTCTGGTTCCCCTCCCATTTAACCCATAGACTGATTTAACCGCTTTAAGTGGCATGTAGCAGCCACGCCCCTTTCTCGTTCCCCTCTCGTTGAACCGGTTTGATTGGCAGGCGGGAGCCCCGCCCCATTCTCCGTGACCCTCCCTCTGAGGCTTTGATTGGCAGATGATAGCAGCTGCGGAGTTGTGGAGTCATGGCGGAGCTCCGCCGCACCTCTGATCATTGGAGTTACGGCGATAATTTGTGATAAACTGTCAAACTTTATAATAAATTTAAAATGATCGAAAGCGAGTTAAAGTTACGAGCGCCGTCAGACGACCGTCAATCTATTTGAAACCGAGAACTGGCAAAGATGTGAGACTCTCCGGAGCCGAAGAAGAAGAAGAAAAAAAACCGTTGGAGTCTCTCCTAAAGTCGCAAATATGGCTTCTTGCTTCTTTCAATCTCACACAAAAAACTCTTTAACAGGAGCGTCGTTGTTTTCAGCGATTTGTGTCGTTCTGTAGCGGGCGGACCGGGTGTGATGGATCCCAAGCACAAAGAGTTGTTAGAGCAGTGCCAGGAAAAGTTGTCGGAGTCCGTCACAGATGTGGACCGGGTTCTGGAGCTGCTGGCCCAGTCAGGGAGTCTGAGCCCGGCCGAGCGAGCGGAGCTCGACAGAAACTGCTCCAGCTCCGCCGAGAAGGTTCATCTGCTCCTCAAGACTCTGGTGGAGAAGAAGGAGAGGGATCATTTCCAGGAGTTCTGCTGGGCTCTGGAGAAAACCCACCCGGTGCTGCTCAGCGCTCTGCTGCCCGCGAACAACCACAACAACACGGGTACACACATCCACTGGGAAAGCATTCACAACACTCCTCCAGTCAGGTTCACTAGTCAAACACCTTAGTTTAGTTTAGTTTGTTGTCATTCCAGGATTATATCCAGAGAAGAGTTATTTAACCTGGTTACTAACAGGACCAGTTTTGTTAAAAGAAGTCTCTTATGTTCATCAAGGTTGCATTTGTTACAATTTAAAATAGCTGTTTTCTATCTGAATTTATTATAAAAAGTTAAAAAGAACAACATGTATTTAAAATATAAATTTTTCCAACAATATCAATCTTTGCTATCACTGTTGTCTCCAAACTTTTGATGGTATGTATA
This sequence comes from Siphateles boraxobius, assembly GCF_051911475.1. Lineage (NCBI taxonomy): Eukaryota > Metazoa > Chordata > Actinopteri > Cypriniformes > Leuciscidae > Siphateles > Siphateles boraxobius. The sequence continues at coordinate 1,089,824 of NW_027508757.1, forward strand.
TTGTTTCAAAAGATTTCTATTTTAAATAAATGCTGTTCTTTTTTAACTTTTTATTTGTCAATGAATCCTGAAAAAAGTATCACAGGTTAAAATTCAGCTTTGATCACTGGAATAAATTATATTTTACTATATATTCACATAGAAAACAGCTGTTTAAAATTGTATTAATATTGCAATTAAATACAGGCTCGATGAGCAGAAGAGACTTCTTTTCAAAAACATTAAAAATAGTAATGTTTTCAAACTTTTGACCAATACTGTATATCATAAAAGCTGCATGCATAACAATTATGCATGATTTATGTTAAATAGTTTTAGCTTTTCACATTACTGTCATTTATTGATGTCGTGACATCAAACAGGGGATGTAGCCACATTTGTAATATTTGGTGGTATATTTTGTATATATGTAGTTTTTGTTGACTGTATGAGAAGTATTGGTTCTTTGAATACGGATTGACAGATGCTGAGATGTTGATGTGTGTCCTTATAAAAACACAGATCCGCCGCCGGTGAGTAAAGCGTTACAAAGCTGTTGTGTAAATCTGCCGTGCGTAACACCGTACAGTAAATGTGTTACAGATGTTTCTCAGATTCCTGCGGCCAAAAAAACTCATCAGACGTGCAGGGATTTTGCCATAAGCCAGAAATAGCTGCAGTCTATAAAATAATGCAGCTTAAAGCTGGATCAAATAACATTACCTAGAAAGCCATTAAACCCATGTTACAGGAATCTGATTGGATGACGCAGAAACACATGTGAGTGATATTGGACCAGGGGCAGGGCAGCCGTTCCAGACTGAGAGGAAGGGTGTTTCGAGTGTGTGTGTGTGTTAAATAGAGCATTGCCGATCAATTAGACAAGTTAGAGATCTATGATGGTGGTCAATATAAAGCACAGCAGGGTTCTGTTGGGTTTGTTTAGCTTTATTTATCACATTTCCTCTCTCACTTGTGTGTCCCATGACTCTTGGCTGTTTTTAATCGTGCCTCAATTAAATAAACAGGCTCCTGACTCCTGAGGAGGCTGTAAAAATACCCTCATATCACGATACTGAACTCACGATACGACATTATTGTGATACTCCAAGACATATGATAAAAGGTTAACAAAAAATGCACTGTTGATTAAAATGCTAAATTTGGTATTACATTGTGTGTGTAAATGAATAGACTTGGACTTGGTGCTGGAAACCCAAAGCACAGGACAATAGAGACACCAGAATAACAATATTCATGATTCTGAAGCTGAAAACAGAATTATTTTAGACGAACATGCTTTCACTGTCACTGATTAGATATATTTAAAATAATGTAAGCCACTTTTTACTGGTAACTTAAGACATTTGGCATTATCAGAACCCACAAATATTCCTCCATTACATCATTATACATTATATTCAACATTATATATAGTAGTTTAATGTAGTTCTGACACTAAAACTCTGTAAACTTGAATTATTTTTGGTGAACTATACACAATACATAATATTGTCACTATGCACGATACATTTTGTTGCATTTTTGTATTGCGATATATGGTGACACCCCTAGTCCTGAGTGAGTGTGTCCATTATAGGCCCGCTGACCGCCTCACTTATATAAAACCCCTATAGAACGAGACCGCAAGCTCAAATCCACATTGATTTTTAGCGATAACATATAGAGCTTTCAAAGCAGACATGAGCTCTGAGATGAAGTGAGAGGTTATTAAAAACATGTTTAATAATCAAATTCTTGGGGAAAAATAGACCCCCTGTAACGTGTGTGTATATATATATATATATATATATATATATATATATATATCTTTTTATATTTGTAATCGATTATACATTTAGTCTGCGCAGTTAACAGATTCCTAACATTTGATCATATGAACTAATAATGAACAATACATTTTACTGCATTTTTGTTAGTTAAGTTAATAGAAAATGTCACATTAGTTTACAGTGCATTGGCTTATATTAAAGGCAGACTATGTAAGTTTTTTTTGGAATCAAAATATCCAAAAACCACTTGAACCATGTTATATATTTTGTTTGATTTGTGTACTTGCATTATCCCAAATGTTTGTAAGAATGTTTAAATCCAGAGAAATGAGCAGTTTTAACCAGGACACGCCCATCAATGACATCATACACACGTTACCCTCGATTTCCAGTTTTAGTTTGTAGAAACCATAGAAAGACGCTTTAATATATTATGTGTTTTATTAGACAGGGCGAGGAACTGTGGATACATTCCTTGAAGAAAATTAATCATTGTTATGCAGCTCAACACAGTTAGTCTTCATGTTTAAAACTTGTTTTCTTGATTTACCGCGAGTACCATGTTTTTACCATGCTAGTTACATAGTGGGCCTTTAACAGACAATATTTAATTTGTACATTTTGAGATTAACATTCAATGCTATTAAACTATTGTTCATTGTTAGGTAATTAATGTTAACAAATGAAACCTTGTAAATTGTTAACCATGGTTTGTGATTATGAATGTGGTTTGTAGTGATTGATGTTTTGTAATGCTGTGCTTCAGTCATATAGAGCGGATTAGTCTCGGCTGATGAAGAGGACCTGTAATGAAGAGCGTGTGTGTGTGTGTGTGTGTCTGTGTGATGAGCTGTCATGACTCTGTCCAGTTGGTGATGTGGAGGAGTCAGTTTCTCAGGGCTGTGAGTAATGAAGGACACTGAGATTCTACCCAGCATGCAGTCTGGCACACATAGAGAGAGCTCAATCTGCCTTTCTCTGTCAGGTCCAAGTTTCCGTTGTCCGGCTCACAGCTGTGTGTGTGTGTGTGAGAGAGAGAATTAAAGAGAAGTCCAGTTTAGGGTCTGTACTTTGCCAAGCTTCATGCTCTCTGTTTAAATGCCAAACAGGACACACACACACTCCCACTTAAACACAGTCGCTCTCCTCTCACACTCACACACACAGACAATCACACTCCACACACTAGCACTCACGCACACAGACACACACACACACACACACACTCGCTCTCCTCTCACTCACACACACACCTTTTTTAAAGTTTTTTAAATTTTAGTTTAATTTTTAGTCATTTTGTTATGTGATTTTTTCATTTTTATTAGTTTTAGTTTTTTACTTTAATTAATGTTTATATTTCAGTTAGTAATTTTAGCACTTCAGCATGACCTTATTTCAGTTTTTCAACTTATATTTTATTTCAGAAGTATTTAAATATTTTTTTTGTTTTAGTTTTAGTTAACGAAAACAACATTGATTTACTCATTTAATTTCTGTAATATTTTTTTACTTAAAAACAGGGTAGAGCTTTGCTACTGAAACTGGTACTGAGAACCATGAGGTGTTTACTGGTATTGGTACCGACTGAAATGTTGTTATCTTGACAGCAACACGATCTGTGTGACTGCGTCCGGGCCGACTCAGACGGACTCGCCGTATGTTCAGAAACACGTTTGAGGACTCGATCTTTTGCGCAGGTTCAGCATCACTTCTTCTCAGTCTGCTGGTGACCCAGTTCCTATCAGCCTCTGTCTGGATCCGTCGCTATAGTAACGCTGAGCCTTGTCTCACCTCACATATGTGACGATTGTCATTAACTTCAGGTGTTAATTAACTCTCATGTATTAATTATTTCTCAGCATGGGTGTGTTTTACTATGGTACATTCAGCGCATGCTTCTCTTTCCATCACCATCCCTTACAAAACAATTGCAGCGCCATAATGCAGTTATAGTGTAATATGTGAATTGTCCTGAATGATTATTCGTATTTTAATATTCCGTATTTCCCGTGTGTCTGTGTGTGTGAACCAGAGTTGATTAGAGCTCATTCTGTCGCGGTCTCATGGGTGGTAGCAGGTGGACGGCGCATCAGGACGTGTCTGGATAAACACAAGACAGACAAAACCTTACAGCTGTGCAAACTTTATGATGTTCTTTCCTTTGCAGAACACACAAGATTTTTAATGTACACTTATCATCATAGTTGGCTAAACTTCTGTACAGTGCATTAGTGCCCGCACACTTTTCCAGCGGCGTTATATCCGGAAGTATTTTTTCCATTTGTATTTTTTTCATTAGTTTTCTCTAGTTTTAGGAGGATCACAAAATTACTAACTTTGATTTGAAGGATTTTTTTTGTTGAAAATCTGACAAAAAGACTTGGTGAGGGGAAACAACTACAATCCCATGAGGCATTGCAAACAGCATAATGAAATTGAAAGCAATGGAGAAATATAAAATTACTCATTTAAAAATGTTGATTATGTATAAATGCAGTTAATTGCAAAATATGCATATATTATATATATATTTTGGCGCATCTTGTTTCGACTCTCTGATTGTTCGAAATGTCTACAAAATCATTAATTCCACTGTTAAATATGACATTTTAATAAATAAGTTGAAATAATGTAGGCTAACTGCTTCAGCAGAAGCAAATACCATCAATGAACAACCTCGTATCTCGCAGTACAGCTTTCTATAAAGAATTATAAGTTATCGTAAAAAAAACGTTTCCTAATAGAGAAAATGAATTGAGTTCTTACTTCCGGAACTGGACTGTTGCGCTCTGTAGTGCTGAATGATTGACTTTCCAGTTGTTTTAACAGTAAAATACAAAAATAGTAGTGATGCACAATATATCAGCCACCATATCTGTATCAGCCGATATCTATATGTTTATTTTTAATGTTACACTGTATTTTAAGGTGTCATTGTTGCAGTGTAATTATACATGTAAGTACTGAGTAATGTTAATTAACAACATGTACTTACTATAGGGTTAGAGTTAGGTTTAGGGTTTGGTTTAGGGTTAGTTGCATGTAATTATGCATAATTTACTGTTATTACTATGGTAAGTACACGTGTAACAAGCACACTAAAATAAGGCGTCACCACAAAACAAAACAAAACAAATATAAATATGAAAACTAATGACTGGATTGTCATATTAATTAGGCGCACTGTTCCTTTAAGTAGACCAGTGGTGGTGTCTCAGGTGTAACTCTTGAGTGTGTCCAAGCAGAAGTATATGTGAGTGTGAGTGTGAGAGTGTGTCAGTGGAACAAAAGAAAGACGAGCCAATAAACACACCCGTCCTGAGAGAGAAACTGAGTCTCCATTCAAGCCCAATTACCAGCTTGAGTTACTCAAATTCAGCTAGAGGCCTGTGTGTGTGAGAGTGT
>NW_027508757.1:1097500-1145000 GCF_051911475.1 Siphateles boraxobius
ACTCGGAGAGCAGCAGTTCTCTTAGCAGCGTTGGTGAGTCCTGTGTGTATTTGTTAGTCATGAATATTTTCAGCATTTTATCTTACAGATGAATCATGTTGCATCTTGGGTAATTTTTAGGAGGGAAAAGTGCTTGAAATGATTTCCTAAAAATAATATAAAAAATCTTAATGCTCCTAAAATAGGCTTAATTTGTCTTGTAAAGCTATATTATAAATTAAATTTTGAACAATATTTTCATGTTTTGATTTTGATGAGGTGTTCTTTACAGGTTTAATTATTTTGTTTACTCTAGAAATAGCTTTTACTGAAGTCAGTTTGCATTTATTAGTTTACACTAAAGTTCAAAATTGGGGTCAGTGAGATTTAAAAAAAAAAATTTAAGCAGGGATGGATTAAATTGTTTAAAAGTAACAGTGAAAACATTTATAATGTTACAAAAACATTTATTTCAAATAAACGCTGTTCTTTTTAACTTTCTGTTCATCAAAGAATGAAAATGTATCACAGTTTCCTCAAAAATATGAACCAGCACAGCTGTTTTCAACACTGATAATCATCATAAATGTTTCTTGAGCATCAAATCATCATATTATAGTGATTTCTGAAGGATCATGTGACACTGAAGACTGGAGTAATGATGCTGAAAATTCAGCTTTGATCACAGGAATAAATTACACTTTACTATATATTCACATAGAAAACAGCTGTTTTAAATTGTAATAATATTTCACAATTTTACTATATTTTTTAATCAATAAATGCAGCGTTGGTACAGCAGAAGAGACTATTTCAAAAACATTATTTTAATGACACCAAACTTTTGAACGCTAACTTTTGTTTTTCAATTCTACACTTATTCCTGACATCCTGCTTCTGGGAAAGACTCGCTGGGAAACACAGAGCAAACGCAGACACCAGCTGGAGACGCTTCTGTCCATTAGACGTCTAAAACCAGACAGACGGCTCTGTTGTTTTCTGCAGGGAGGGATATGGGATGGGTCGTCAGTGGCCCAGATAAAATCATTGTTTATTCATAACATCTGTATGAACAGCAGAGCTGACTCTCAAACTGAAAGCAAAAGTTCATGAACTGGCCTACCATCTTCAGATCTGCATTTAAAAGAGAGGCGGAAGGTCTCTTCTAAGCTCTGCATAAACAGTCAAACACCAGATATAATTTTTGATATTTTTTACTAGTGTGTGCAGGACACTACAGTTCATTTATGTAAGTGAGGAGATCAAAATAAAGTAAACTGTGACATATTATACACAAATATTCTTCATACAGTGACTACCAAGAAAATTTATAAAAGTTTGGGACCAAAAATTATTGACACTTTGAGCTGATCATGTTTTGCTGAAGTGTTTTTTCTTTAAAGGTGCAATGTGTGAAAATTTTGATTATCTATTAACAGAAATGCAATATGACATCCATAACTATGTGTTCAGTGATGTATAAAGAACTTACTTAATAAACCGTAATGTTTTTATTACCTTAGAATGAGGCATTTATATCTACATAGGCGCGGGCATCCCCTTCTATGAAGGTTGACATATTGTGACGTCATGTTTCTACCGTAGCCGACAGCGAACAAACAGCGTTACAGAGCGCGTTTCGTCACTACCTTGAAAGAGAAGCCGCAGAAAGCTAGAAGCTAGCCATAAACACCGTGAGTAGTGACTTTTCCCTTGTCAGTGGTGTAAAATATGTAGTTGGATTGTTTTGGGCTCATGCGGACGCGTCCAGTATAAACAAGGCTTAACGCTTTAACCAGCTCAGGCACAGTAACAGCTCATATTAGCCATCTAAACTTTTACTACCCTGTTAGAAAAAATATATAGTTGCATAGATTCATGTGGTTCTTCTCCCTCACTGTACTATGAGTTTGCTATGTGGGGAGAATGTGCTGGTTACGTTCGTGAGACAATCAGCTGATTACTATTATTATATTATATGTTAAGACCCTTGATCCTCACCTGACTATGGCTTTGTAAACTTTATCCATGATGTGGTTTATAATGGACTGTGGTACAGAAACTTGGTTTGCTCTGGCTATTCTCTGCTGTCTCAGACGACGATGTTTGTCCCGTTTGAGACACCGTAGCTTCTTCGAAAGGGAGGGGTGAGCGGTGGGCTGAGCCCTTAGTGTAAACTCGCAACCGAACCGCTAGATGGCGCTAAAAGTCACACACTGCACCTTTAATAACTAATGCACCTTTTTACACCTCAGACTGAACAACATGAAGCATTGCTTGGTAATTGCTTGAGCTAAATTGGAATTATCTAACTAGTTAAACTTAACAGCTGACAGATATTCAACATAATTCATGTGTGAGAGTCTAACAGAAGGACGGACAAAACCAGTGAAATATCAACTGATTTAATAACTCTATATTTTATTACCATTTTCCAACCTATAGCGAATAAACTGTGATAATGTAAGAAATGTTGAAGGTGTCTGAATACATTTTGGTTTGAAACTACATATAATGAATTTTCAGAGCACTGATGTACTATGTCTGTCTGTCCCAGCATCCTCACCCCCTCCTGCACACCCGGAGAAGCATGTGATGAGTGAGAAACTGGAGACGGTGATCGTCCAGCTCAGACAGGTGACCCGTGAACGAGACGACCTGCGCAAAAGACTGGCCCTCTCCTCACCCGGCACCACCTTTGACGACTGCAGGTACAGTAACACATCTAAGGTACAGGAACAGATTGTTAATGAACTGGAGATTTCAGGCCAGTTTCAGTCTCTAAAACCCTGTAACCCTGCCAGACAGTTCGTCTTTTCTTATCCGTATGCGTGCGTGAGATTGGACAGAGTGCTTTATGTGTATAAATAAAGTATGTTTACTTTCATTACTATTTCATAAATAAAGCTTTTTACTCTGTTTTTGTGTTTCTTCACCTGAATGCTGATAGACGTTGAAAAAACACACACTGAGGTTTTCTGTGCACGTGTGTGTGTGTGTGTGATCTCACTGAAACATCCCAATCAGACCTGTATATGACAAATAATGAACGATTACCCAAATCATTTCGCACAGTGTTGCCCGCATGAGACGTTTACATGTATCTGTGTGTCTGTAGGCCGAGCGTGAAGCCGGGTCACGATTACGAGCGTCTGAAGCTCCAGTGCATGAAGGCCATGTCAGATCTACAGTCTCTCCAGAACCAGCACACCAAAACCCTGAAGAGATGTGAAGAGGCCGTGAGAGACGCCGATTACTACCAGTGAGATCTAGACCTGTATATTTGCCCCATGGAGTTGATTTTCAAGGGAATTTTTTTACCTGTTATGAGGGCAATTTAGTTCTACCCATTTATTCTTGAGCTGCACAATTGACCGTTCGCAAAGACCCGCACCCTTTAGTTACTGTTGCTACTGCATGTCCGACAAGCCACGCCACTCTCACGTCACACACCATGTTCTCACGCAGTGAAAAATACAACGCGGAGCAGAGTAAACTGACAACGCGCTGACAGACCAGGTTACTTTTGATGTGAAACAAAGTCTCAACTTTCAAATTTGGTCATTTTTTAAAGATAAATACCGTTTTGTGGCTCTTTAATGTGTCTGACAGATCACTGTAGAGCCTCAGTTAAAGCCGCTCGTGAACCGATCATCTCTTCCTTCTAGTTCATTTATAGCATCAAATAAACATGAATGAACAAGAGGGAATGTTATTTTAACCGCGGAAAGACGTCAGTACACTTAGTTTTTCAAGTTAAATTCCTCCAACGTTACTCTACTAAACTCTCCTGACTGCTTTGTCGGACAAAAATGGTGAATTCGGCGGATGGCGGATTATGATTGGTCAGATCGCCTGTCAATCAAACTCTTTGCGAAGGGTCAATTGTGGTTAAATTGAAAATCATGATTTTTTTTGTTTCAAACAGATATAATCATTTCTCCCACGATTCTGAACAGACAACTAAACAAAATAATTTACTACAGGTTCTGACAAAATGTTAATTGCTGCAGTCTATTTAAAATGTTTAATTAATCTGAATGAATTATTTAAAAAAATGGGTTGAATGAATGATTCAATGACTCACTCATAAACACTTCATTTGTTTCTTTACTGGATGAATCAGTGATTTTGAACTAATTTCTTGAATGAATGATTCAAATTAATTTTTTAACAGTCACTTGTCGCCACCTACTGGTGTAATGATGTTATCATGCAATCATTAATTAATAGACACAAGCAAGATGTTGTCATTTAGGAATGATATCGCGTAGGTGTTTGTATCGAGATTGCGATCTTTTAATGGTTAATCGTGCAGCTCTAATATATACTTTTAATTTAATTTGAAAAATTTTACAAATAAACTGAGAACATGTCTTGTGGTCGACCAGTATATCAGCCAATATTTTGTGTTTTTGTTCTAACCATATATAATTTGAATTAAATTAATCGCTTTTTATTATTTGTTTTTAATTGTAATTAATTATTACATTGATTTGTAAGCTCAGCGTGACAGCAGGATGTGCTCATTAGCATGATGTGGAAGACTTTGATTGGCTGCCGTGAGTCAAGGCAACATCTGGTGGTAAAGCAAACGCACAGCACAGATTAGAGATTTTCATCTGCGATTACCCCAATAATTTAGTTTAATTCATTTCCCCTTTAATATTATCTTACATTTCTGATGTGTTGAATTGAATTGTGTTTTTGTGCATGTGCAAATGCAAGCCAAACATTTACAGGGTGGCTGGATAGTGTATTCATGTGCACTGAATATGATTTAGGATTTACTTTGAAACCATTTTCACTCAGGAATTGCTTGTAAATTTCAGAAATTATTATTACAAGACGTGGCTTGTAAAAAATTTAATTAAAAGAGAAATTTTGAAGTAGAAAAACTTCCAACTTTGAAAAATCTTTTTATTTTAATTTTATTTATAACAGTTTTTATACAAACACGACAGATCAAAGTCTCACAAAATGTATACAAGTATGTTATACATAAAAAAAAAACACAGGAAGAAAAATGGACCCCCCATCTACAGTGAAAAATATACACCTCAAAGCCATACTCTATCAAACTTAAACAAAACATTAACAATGGAGTGAAGGGATAAAAGAGTGAAGTTCTGCATATTACATATGTGCCCAAACATATTTCATGAAAAATCATTATTTACAGTGTGTTGTTACTGGGAAGCGAACCCAAGACCTAGTGCCATGAAAGTCTTAAAGTCCATTGTCTTCATTTTATCTGGTGCATTTAACTGCCAGATAAAAATAAACATTAACTTTCAATTTGTTGTTGTGTTCACTGATGTGTCTGTTGAAGTTAATGTCCGGGTGGATCAGTAATGCATGTGTCTCTCGGTCTCTCAGTACTCTTCACGGACGTGTGGTTGGTGAACAGACTCAGCTGCGGGACGAGATGCAGGCGGTGAAGCAGAACTACTCTCAGCTCATACAGCAACACTCGCAGCTGCAGCAAACCTGTGACGAACTGCACCGGATACACGACAGCGACCAGAGAGAGGCTTCAGACATGCGCCAGCTGCAGCAACAGGTACATCACACATGCACACACACTCTCAGGATATTCAATCATTTATATGCATCTACATAACAAAACTGTAATATAGTAATAAATAGTGATGTATTTAAATTAAAAAAATGGCACACAGAGACTTAAATGAACATGGCACCAATGTCATGGAATAGTTTGCCAATGGAGATCAGATCTACGGAGTCTTTGTCTGTTTTCTTAACAAACTGTATTTACAAACTGTACTTGTATAAATGTGCTTTTACTACTTTGTGAAGTATTATTATATAAATAGTATTTATATAAATATTTATATATATAAATTTGATTTTGTATTATATTAAAAAAAAAACAATCTAAATACTTCAAAAAGTAGTAAAAGCACATTTATACACATACGTTTTAAAAAGAGACTTAAAATCAGACTGATTGACTTAATGTATTATGTTCTTGGTTTTATATTTTGTAATGCTCTTGTCTTTTTGCCTTTTGTGAAGCACTTTGTGCTAAGAAACTTTAAAAGTGCTATATAAATAGTTATTATTATTATTATGAACATTTGAGTCATTTCTCTTAGTTGATTTGTGTTTTAACTTGATTTATTTAATTAATCAGCTAAATCACAAATGTGAATTGAACTTGCAAACAGTTTTTGCTGCTTAATTTTAAATTAGAGACGGTGTTAAATCATTTCTGTTGTGATGTTGCAAAGGTGCGAGACTATAAAGAATAACAAAATTAGTCTGACACACTCCTTAATGCCTAAATAAAATCCTATTAAATTATAACATAACCTGCAAATTATCTTATTAATATTTGTTATGTTTTCCGGCGCTGATGACTAACATGTTCTATAACAAGAATAAATATCACATTCAACTGATTCATAAGATGATTGCTGCTGTATTTAAATAGTTTGATTAGAAAAATGTGATTCTGTGGCGCCACCAGCTGGTGTAATGATGCACTTTGTCATCTCTCACTCCTCACCACAAAATAATCCTCTTATATATTGTAGTTAATCCACAAAATTGAGTCAAGTCAATGATTTGGTTATGGGTTAAATTTCTTCTCAAGGTCACAATTGTGGTGAGCTGAATGTATTTTCTCTTTCTCTTACTGTAGGTCATGAGGGAGAACGGCTCCTCAGACCTGCTGAATAAACTTTACGACGCGGCTTTAAACAAGCTGGAGGGGACGAAGAAAGAGTACGATGCACTGAGGAAACGATACAACGAGAAAACGGCGAGTCACAACGCTGATCTGAGCCGGCTGGAGCAGATGGAGGAGGAGAACAGACGTCTGCAGAAACAGCTGGACGTTCTGTTGAAGCAGAGAGACTCTGCGCTTCACTTCCAGCAACAGTACAGCGGATCCGTCAGGAGGTACTTCAGCAACAACACACTAGAGTTGCTGCCTATAGAGTGCATCACAAATCAGTCACTTATGAGCTCCCATTTCTGTGAGGCTCGCTAGGTTTTAAAAGGGACCTATTATGCTCTTCATAGTCTTGATGTTGTTTTTGGACTCTACTAGAATATATTTTCATGTTTAAATGTTCAATCAATAAATTTTTACCATATTTGACTGCTCCTCATTTCCCAGTCTGTCAGTAACGCTCTGTTTACTTCCTGTCTCTATGAAGCCCCTCCTTCTGAAAAGCACACTGTGCTCTGATTGGTCGACTGTGTTGTGGTTGGTCGAGCGCTTCGAGTGTGTTTGGGAAATGTCCTGCCCCTTACCATAACCGCCAGTTTAACACACTACTAACTAACTCAACCAGGCCCCGCCCCTTTATTCTGCGTATGAATTATTATAATGAGGAATATTGTGACGTGTTCCCGGAAGAAACTCAAGACTACAATGGAGGCGTTTCAGGAGTTCAGAAACACTGACACTGATATAGAGAAGAACTCCTGCTGGAGGGACTTTGAAACTTTTTTCATGTTCAAACAGCAACATTACACATTAAAGAAATTTGAACATGGTGAAATATTAATCTCTTTCAGGTTTGAGAGTCTCCAGCAGGAGCTGAATAAGATGTCCGCTCAGAACGAGGAGCTGCAGAGAGAAACTGACCGTCTACAGATGGAGAACACGCGCTATAAAACCCTGCAGCTGAAGGCGCTGAAAGACGGAGAGAAGCTGAAGGAGGAGAGAGACTCCGTGTTAAACGAGTACAGACTGATTATGAGCGAGAGAGATCAGGTCATCAAGGAGGTGGATAAACTGCAGACCGGACTGGAGGCGGCCGAGGCCAAACTCAAGAACACGTCTGGCGATAGGAGGGTTGCCAGCGACGAGATTGAGGCTCTTAGACAGGTCAAACACACACAACTACTAAAGACAACATTTAAAGTAAATATAAAATGTGTTCACATGTTGTGTCAAAATGTGTTTGACTTGCATAATGTGGTGTAATCGTGTATTTTGTGTGAGCGAGATGAGGCAATAATCAAACATAGCATGTCCCATTCATTTTAGCTAAACTGTTAATTCAGAATAGGGCTGCACGATTAATCGCAATTAACAGGGAAATCGCGCTTAACCGATTTGGATTATTGCGATTTAAAAAAAATTTTTTTTATAAATACGCAGCTTGTCAGTGACGTACGGTTCTATAAACGCTGCTCCATCTGAAGGCACTGTGAGTTTGAGTCGCTTTTAACGTGCATTTGAAAGAGCAACACGCGTCAAACATCTTTCCAAACATGAGAAGCATTTATGAACCTCTTGTCCATCAAAAAACAACATTTCATAAATCAATCAAAGCTTTTCAATCTTTTTACTCAGCTACAGCGACAGAATATGATGCCAGATGTAGCAGTATTTACTACTGAGCACAAAGCCATACTTCACTGACAAGCTGCGCATAAAATAATCGCAGCCTTTGCCAAATCGTGTGCAGTTTCATTTCGATTAATCGTGCAGCCCTAGTTCAGAAGATTAATTTAAAAGACTCACTGATGCAATTGAATCATCAATAAAAAGTTTTTCCATTAAAGAGATAAAATGAACCCTAAACCCTAAAGAACCTCTAAAGACTCTATCCCTAACATTGCCTTTTTGTCATGCAGAATTTATTATTGATGGTTTGACATTTGTTGTGTGTGCAGGAACTGAACTCCGCTCTGCTGGACCGGGACCGGGCGATCCGGGAAAAGACGGAGCTGCTGGAGAAGTACTGTCACGAGGTGCAGGACAAGGTGGAGACGCAGAAGGAGCTGAGCCAGGCCTGTAAGGACATCGAGATGGTGCGAGAGGAGCGCGACGTGGCCCGTAAAGAGCGAACTGAGGCCATTATCCAAAGAGACCAGCTCCTGAGAGAGTATTACCAGGCCAGACAGGTACAAGTCCTGTGTTCAGACCACCTCTGGACTTATAGAGTTACATCATTCAATTGAGGTTCTCTCCAGGGTTTAAAATTAACCTTTTCACTCACCGGCCAATTTGGCTACAACATTTTTTTATTACCGGCCATTTGGAACTTCTACTAGCCAAAAAAAAAAAAAGGAAATAAACTATGTCACAGCTTAATTTTATTTATATATACGTATTATAATTTATGTGTGTGTGTGTATATATATATATATTATTAATAATAATCTATATTATAAAATTTCATACATTCATTTCTAATTCAAACTAAATCTCTTCCTCTTTCATCCTTTTCACCAAAAATGTGTTTTAGGTGGACAGATTAATACAGTACAAAGAACATGGGAAATAACAATGTCTATCTGCTATCCAAATGCTTTTTAATCTTTGCTATTGCTTCAATGCAAATGAACAAGCGCGCTGTTATTTGATGCGTAGTGATGGTCATGTTCAAGTAAGCCAGATATGAGCAGATTCTGCACAATACGCAATATTTAATAAATCATGACTCATGAGTTTAGTATTTGCGCTAAATCTGCGCAGATTTGTCTTACATGAACTTCCCCTGCAAAGTGAGTAAACATCATAACACGGCAAATTGTCTAATGATTTGACAGTGATACCCGCCACAGTTGATTTTTACCCGCTGTTGGCGGGTGTTCTTTTCAAAGCCTGGTTCTCTCACTGCAGAAGCAGGACAGTGCAACGCTGGACATTGAGCGCGTCAGTAAGGAGCTGGAGGTTCTGAGGAAACAGTGCGAGGCCGTTTCGGAGGAGCTTCAGGAGGCTGTGCAGGAGGCAGAGGTGGCGAAATGCAGGAGAGATTGGGCCTTCCAGGAGAGAGACAAGATCGTAGCAGAGAGAGAGAGCATACGGTAAGCAGATGCAACCAAAAATCCTTTTATACCTTTAATTCTGCTAAAAACATGTTATTCAGTTCAAGTGTCACGTCATTTGTGGCGTGTGAAAAATATGCCCTTATAATTGTTAAAACCCATCCAATTACATATTTTCAAATCCAACAAGGAAATTATAAACAGATGTAACGGTATGTAAACAGTATGGAGCTAAAATGGTTTCAAAATCATATATTTTAATATATTTGTCAGTCAAAGCATTGAGTAAGGTGTATTGTGATTTACAACAAAGTCTTAAAATAGACACACAAATCCGATTTGCAAATACAGTTTCAACAATCTATTATACATGTTTTTGTACAAGATTGCATTTATAAATTGTGATTTGCTTTTGTGAATCTGTAAATTTGGTTGTGCCTTTTCAAATCGTATTTTTGTGAATGTAAATTATTTTACACATTTGTGAATCATATTTTGAAAATGTTATATTTGAGACTATTTTAGCTCCATAGAACATTGACTAAAGCAGACAGGCCCTATAAAACAATATTCAAAATCGTATTATTGCTATGTTTGTCTGTGTGTATCAGGACGTTGTGCGATAACCTGCGACGCGAGAGGGACCGAGCTGTTAGCGATCTCGCCGATGCTCTGAGAAACCTTGACGACCTGCGGAAACAAAAGAACGACGCATCGCGAGAACTGAAGGAGCTCAAGTGAGTCTCAGAAACACACACTAATACATCAGGGAATCTACAGTTTTTGTGTTCTGTTAAAGATTCATGAGCTTCTGCATGTGAACGACACACTGTACTAAAATACTAAAGGTTTCCTGCGGCGCTACTGAATCTACAGCACTGCGGTAAAAGAAATGAACAAGTGCGACCAAAGTAGTTTGATTTCCAAACAAATGACTCTTATTGTTTTAATGAATTCATTCTTTCATTCATTAAATAGAATGAAAGAATGAATCTTGAATCATTCTCAGACCCTCTGTAAACAGGTTGATGTAAATTAGGTGAACTCTTCCTAAAATGTGTTTCAGGGAATGCATGGAGGAGCAGCTGGAGAAGGAGGCACGTTTTCGCCAACTGATGGCCCACAATTCTCACGACTCTGCTATCGATACGGACTCGCTGGAATGGGAAACAGAGACGGTGGAGTTTGAGAGGAGTGCGGTATGTAAGAGAGCTCTCAAAGCTCCAGAACTATTAAAAACATATTTGTTAATTGACATAAAGCTGAAATATAAATACTAACCGAGAGTTTCAACACATCACCATCTGTCATATAGGATGACATGGATTTGAGTGCTTTTGGTTTTGATATTGCCGAGGGGGTGAGCGACTCCTATCTACCCGGGGATTATGGGATATTCGTGAGCAAGGTGGATAAAGGAAGTATTGCGGAGGGCAGGTTAAGGTGGGTGAACTCCGTGTTCTTGGTCTTCTGTGAAACATTCGTGTTCGTTTCTAACCATCGTTTATTCATACCGTAGAGTGAACGACTGGTTGTTGAAGATAAATGATGTGGATCTTGCCAATAAGGACCGGAAGCAGGTCATAAAGGTGGTGTTCAGTGGAGGCGGGGTCATCAACATGGTGGTCCGCAGGAGGAAGTCTCTCGGAGGAAGGATGGTCACCTCAGTTCATCTTACTCTGGCTGGGCATAAAGGTCATATCTTGGGTTTGTCCCTTTCAGTTGGTCAAGCAGATAAACTACCTTCATCCACACAGTGACTCTCTGTCTCTGTCTTGCAGATTGTGGTGTTGGGTTGGAGAGTGGCATGTTCGTATCGTCTGTTTCTCCAGGCAGTCCTGCAGCCAGGGATGGTTCGGTGTGTCCGGGTGATCGGGTTCTCAATGTGAGTCCACTAGTTGCTATTAATAGCACTAGTTTTGCTGTTGTAAATCAATTCAATCTCAAACTACTTGAGAAAAATACTGGGTTTTTTTCTGTAAACTATAATTGACTTATTGAGAATAGTTTATCATGGGTGTGATGATTTCAGTGCTTATATGGATTTACATTAGGGCTGTGCGATATGGACAAAAAAAAACTATCACGATTTCTTGATTTTTTTTCTTTCCCGATTTTGATTTTAATCACGATTTTTACCCAAACAGACGTGCTTTACAGTTTTAATGCATTCTGTGTGAATTTGAAACATATTTCCAAAGGAAACCAATTAGAGGTTTATCGTGTAGCACTACATCTGGTAAAACGTTACACATTGCTCTTCGTATTGTTGTAAAATACATTCATGAAAAACGAGATAACAAAAATCAAAAAGATCAATTATTTTATATATAGTCTACTATAAAATTAAGACGAATATTAAGTATAGCACAGCTGTTTAATGAGGTGTAAGGGGTATACAGTTAAAGACCCAGAACCAGATATGAAGAATGAAGACCCAGAGTCAGAATTATAAAAAATTAAAGAAAATATTTACTGAAGATAGTTTGCAGTTTCATCAGCAGAAGTCAGCTTCAATACTCGCACAGGAGTTCGTAGGCCGCCCCGCTTACAGTTACAAAGATCACAGCAGTTATACCATTTCCAAGGTCTAAGCTACGTCATTGCTTACAGGATGAATGATTCTCATTGGCTATGAAATAGATAAACTCAGTAATTTTCCACAGATAGACTGAAGCATATCTCCATCGATTATGCAGCTGAAGTTAGGCACGTCATGACCTTCCAGGTCGCAGATTTGGGTTGCTGGGCGCCAGCATGTCCAGAACAACAACTCAGTCAATCTCCAATAATGCCAGTGGTTCCTTAACCTGTAACCAAGAAGACTAACACACACACCGACACACAGCTTTTCCAAGGTTGGATTTGGCCAGGCTCTCACTATAACAGGAGAGTCCTCTCAAAACATCAAGATAATGCGTTCTTTCTCTCAAGGATAGCTAAACTTTAGTCTAACTGGAAAGAAAGGCTTTAACGAAGAAATGGCCCCTTAAACTATTGGCTTCAATGACCCCTATATGTTTTAACACATTGAAGACCTTTCTCAAACACAAAACAAGTCCCTATTTCATTTCTGGAAGCTGGGTTAAATAAGCAAGCACTGCATTCAGATATCAAATACAGACATTAAAGAATACATGAAAAGAACATTTCAGTAATCACACTGGTAACTTATATAAATAAAGTAAAATCTCCAGAGAAGTCATTCAACTCATTTGATATTTAGAAGGAAAAATATTGATTAATACCTTAATTATAATCAATCATTACATATACATTGAAGCAGCAGTGGATTCCAATCCACCCCCTTCAGAGGCAACAACATGTGATAGATAGGACAGAGCAAAAAAGGCTATTAATAATCTTTCACTACGCAAAAGTTGGACTGGTGACCCAAAGGTTGCTGGTTCGATTCCAGTACCGGCAGGAATATGACTGAGGTGTCCTTGAGCAAGGCACCTAACCCCCAATCGCTCCCCGGGCGCCACTCAAGGCTGCCCGCTGCTCCGGGTGTGTGTATCCACGTTTGCAGTGTGTGTGTGTTCACTACTCACTACTCTGCTCCTAATGTGTGTGCACTTGGATGGGTTAAATGCAGAGGTCAAATTCCAAGTATGGGTTACCATACTTGGCCATCATGTGTCACTTTCACTTTCACTTTTCACTTTTTGAAAAGATCAAAGAACAAAAGAAAAACATATCGATGCATAGTGTATTATACAGTATCCATCTATGCAATAGTTTATTGAGTCTTTTCTTTTAACAGTTTTAAATTTCAGGTACTGTGTGTGTGAAGAACAATTATAGACAGTGCTCTCCAGTGTTGTGACACACGGTAGAAATGAATATGATTAAGGTACAGTCCAGCAAGATAGTCATTTAATGTGAAACCATAGAGCTTTATCCACAGATCAAGTATAATAATATTAACATTGAATCATCTTGGAGAGAGTTGCATCGTTGACGGTCGTAACCGAACGCGACACGCTATTTGAACGCTGAATGGAGAATGACTGACAGCCGCAGCGGAGGGAACTACTTGTAAACCAATCAGGTAATGGTATTCCCTTAGCTCCCTAGAGAAAGAAACTTGGTGAGGCAAACCCCTTTGCGCTAATATTTCCATGCACTCGCGCTCCCTTCTGGCACGCGCACCTGTTCGCAGTTCACTGAATCTCTAAAACCCGCCAGGTCTGTTCTGTTCTCGCGCTCAATTTAGGCGCGCTGCATTCTGATTGGTTCGGATAGCATACTGGGAGGTTGGACCCGGGAGCGTGGAAAAAAATAGTGCTATGAAGCGATTTAGAAATCGCGCATGCTCAAATCGCTATTTTGTTACGCTTCAATTAATCGCACAGCCCTAATTTACATATTTTACTAATTACTAAGTATGACCCCAATTGTGTAAATCAGTGGAAAAAATTAGTCCCTGCAGTCATGAGTAGTGAGTATTTTATTGTTTGATTAACATTAAAAACACAGACAGCATCAGGAATATTAGTCTGCTGTCACTTTAAGAAATAATGCACGGATCCAATACACTGATACTGATGCACATGCGTTGTCTTTCTTAACTGCATGCGTTCCCTTAAAGGAATAGTTCAGTTAAAAATGAAAATTCTGTCATCATTTACTCACCTTCATCTTCAAACCTTTAATCCTGTATGAATTTCTTTCTTCTGCTGAACACAAAGGAAGATATTTTGAAGATTGGCGGTAACCAAACAGTTGATGGACCCCATTGACTTCCATAGTAGGAAGAAAAATAATATTCCTTTAAGGCAAAACTATATTTACTGGGTTACTCACCTAGACAGGAACGTTGACATAATTTTGCGTGAAATTGTCCGTTCAAGCAAGAAGACGTGAAAGAGAAATCAATTCATTATTCGCATGCTGCACTCCGGATATGTGAGCACACAAAACTTCTCACACATCGAGTACCAAATTGAGCTCTTTTTTGCATCTTCTTCCACTTGAATGTTTCCATTAGCAAGCCTTAAAACATGTGCAAATGATAAACATTAAAGATAATGATCGGCCTGATCCGGACTGTGACAGTTCTGTCAACTCTTGGCCATCGGGCAGTCCTAATTGTCGAGCCCTGCATAAAATCGGGCAGCTCTGATTGGTAGATAGAGCAGAGGTTCATTTGCATGTATACTGGCTCATTAGAGTAAACGCAGGCATGTCACGCAGTATATTGATCATATCTGTTGTTATTGTTATAAGGTTGTTTAATTTTCTCTGGCAGATAAACGGAATTTCACTGGATAATAAATCAGTGAGTGAATGTGAGAATCTCCTGCGGAGCTGCAGAGATTCACTATCTCTTTCCCTCCTGAAGGTGAGACATTATTGATCATTATTATTTTCCTTTTGTAAGTGAGAAATTCGATCAGCTTACTCTTCTCCTGAAGTCTTTAATAGGGGTCTAACAATATATCGTGTCACAATATATCGCAAAACAAAAATGCAACAATATGTATTTTGGAAAGTGATAATATTATGTATTGTGTATAGTTCACCCCCCAAAAAAATGATTGTGTGAGAAAAAAATAGAAGTTTTTAGTATCAGTACTACATTATACTATATATAATGTTGAATATAATGTAAAATAAAGTAATGGGAGATATTTGTGGGTCCTGATAATGTCAAATGTCTTTTGTTACCAGTAAAAAGTGGCTTACATTATTTTAAATATATCTAGTCAGTGACTGAGTGAAAGCATGTTCGTCTATAATAATTCTGTATTTTTAGCTTCAGAATCATGAATATTGTTATTCTGGTGTCTCTATTGTCCTGTGCTTTGGGTTTCCAGCACCAAAAAATTTAGCATTTTAATCAAAAGTGCATTTTATGTTAACCTTTTATCATATGTCTTGGAGTATCGTGAGGTCAGTATCGTGATATGAGGGTATTGTTACACCCCTAGTGTTTAATGTTTGACCGGTTTTATTTATTTTTTTATTTTTTTTTATCCCAGTTTTTCCCACAGAGTCTGTCGGGTCAGAGTACCGCTGAGAGCCAGCGTGACTGTGAAAGGAACTCAAACGGGAAGTCGGCAGATCAACTGCGGCCCTGCAGAAAGCAGCCCACCATCAACCACTCCACCCATAAAGACACGTACAGCCCGACGCGTGACGCTCAGCGTGGCTCTCTGTATCGCTCAGACCCGTATCACGAGATCTGCCTGCATCCCAACTCTAAGCGACCCCTGACCTTTCACCCCGTTTCCCCCGGCGACTGCATCACCGTAGAGATGGGTCAGGAGAGGCGGAAACAAAGCGGAGGCACGTGGCCGAAAATGGTAGCGGTTGCAATGGCGACTACTGACAGCATCCCACCACTCTCTATTTTTAAGACCCCAAAGAAGCGGAAGTCGATATTTGACGCAGACATGTTTAAACGGCCGGAGACACCGTCCAAGCTGGACTACCTCAGTTTGTCCCAGAAACATTCCCCGCAGAGCTCGTGGACCGAGGGGTCGCCACAGATGCCGCCCGACCCGCCCAAACGCAGCGACTCCTTCAAGTTCAAACACAAACCGCAGGGAAGCTCCGCCTCTGATTCGACCATAACCACCGGCTCACCCCCGGCCACGCCCATTCAGACCACGCCCACAGACAAAACCATGCCGGACTTTGATAATCGAGACCGCAATGGGAATGTTGTTCAGAGACAGGGGTCGGGGGAAGTGTCTGGACAGGGCGCAGATGAACCGGAGATGAGGAGAGGAAGACCCAACTCTGCACCCGCTCAACGCCGGAGCCTCACGCCCCTTAAGATGCCCTTTCCACAGGTGCTGGGGATTATAAACACTGCTGGATCACGTTTTATATGCACATTTCCTATTGATCAAACCATTACTGACACACACAATCTACTTACAATCCTTCTGTCGTCTGATTAATAGTTTCGACTTTTTCAGCAAGTAAATGTCCTTTTAGTATGAGTGTACAAACGTTCTCCTTCAGCTCGTGCTTCATGTGTCTTTCTGCTGTCAAATCTGCACTGATTTATATTTTAAGTAAAAGTAAGAATAACTTTTATATTAGTAATATTACAAGATGAGCACTTACGGGACTGAAGCAGCTGAAGTTTACTTGATTATCCAAACATTATAGAAAAATCATGAGTATCAAATATGATCATCAGGCTTTTGAGGAAGGTTTATTAGTTCATCTCTCAATCATCATTGTATTGCATTGCATAATATGTTTTAAAACTACAGAGCTTTTATCATAAAACTATGCATTTAAATATTATCTTACTATATTATTGGCAGATATTGATATTGATATTGATTTTACATTAGAATTTCATCTAACTTTTTGACTATATAAATATCACCATCTGCAGGAAATCTCTTATTTTTGCTTAGTTTTGGCCTCTAAATAAAACTGAGCTTTTTTACCCTTCTTATTCTCACTATATCAGACTGTGAGCCATAAAAACCTGATATATCAAATATGATACTCAACAATAAACACAAATGCAAACTTTTTTTTTTAGTTAAAAAAAAAGAACCCCTTGTAAACTGTTCCAACTAATCAACACGGTTTATCCCAAGACTCAGTCTTCACTTCCTCATGTTTTCTCTCCTGCAGAGCTTCTCTCATGAGGATCATTCTCCTGAGCCGGTGGATCTGGTCCGGTTCTCTCCTTTCCGTTCAAATCGTCATAGTTCAGGCTTCTCTCCTGCACAAGCACGTGAGTTTGACAACCATGGTTCATTTAAAGTCATAGTTGAGTCTTGAAAAGATTAGATGTTCACACTGAGTGATGTCAAAAACATTTATTTGTTTGTTTGTGTGTCTAGACACCACTCCCAGAACACTCTCACCCTACCCAGCTGTCACTGCAGTCATGAGGAACCCAGTGTACACGGCCTGGAGTCACTGTGTCAAAACCACTAACCCTCCTTCAGTTCCAGCACACACATACACTCAAGTCAGGTACACACACACACACACACACACACACACACACACACACACACACACACACACACACACACACACACACACACACACACACACACACACACACACACACACACACACACACACACACTAACCTGACCCCTAAACCTACCCATCACAGAAAACTTTCTGCATTTTTACATTTTAAAAAAAGCACATTTTATTATGTTTAGTGCTGCACGATTAATCATATCGCAATCGCGATGTCAAGCCAATGTGATTACATTACGCAAAATGCTGCGATTTTATATGAAATAGCCTAAACAAATTAGGGCAATTAACTAGCATCTGTTAATTTTTGTCATCATATGGCTAGTGTTGCATGATCCCACTCCCATTCATGCAAATGCTTTTAAACTATTCATGTGCGACAAGACAAAAAAGAGCGCGCTGCCTGTGAATGTCCTGACTGTGACTCACAGAAAGACGTGCGCCAGTATCATGCGTGCACACCAGCAAACACGCCAGAATACAGTTCTCTTTCACGCTTGAATGAACAATAACACACACAATTATACAAAATGTCTTTTTGTCGAATATCTTCATAACATATGAGCAGTCTTATGATGAAATTGAAGAGTTGTGACTCGTGAGAGAATGCGGCGTGTGTGAGATCTGCGTCTGTCAGCAGCGGCTGCTCTTAAAGGGACAGTACACAGTAGCCACTAATTATCTCTGTTGTTAAAGTTAATCAAAGACCAAAGGGAACAGAGAAAACACTCACTGCTCATGACTAAAGAACTTTTGTAACTTTAATAAGGATTACTCTAAATATAATTTAAAATGTATGCAGCACAGACTGTTTGATAACTTTATTCAATTTTAATTTATTTTTATCCAGACGTCAACGGCTTATTGATCATTATAGGTGTTTTCAATCATTTAGTTGTTGCTAGTTTGAGTTGAGAAATACACATTTCAGCATTATCACTAATCTGTGTGTGCATTTTCCTTGAGAACCAAGCAAGTTGACTCATGAAACCATTTGTTTATATCGCAATATTGACCTCAATAATCGCAATATGAAACTTTCCCAAAATCGTGCATCCCTAATTATGTTTATTAATCAATTTTCCTTATGAGGACCAGCAAAAAGCTCTCACAAAGTAGGGAATCTCAAGTTTTACTGTCCTTGTGGGGACATGCACACACACGCGCGCACACACACACACGCACGCACGCACACACACACACTCCCTGATGTATGTGGCCTGTTCTGATGTGAGACGGTGAATCTCTCTCTGTGTTCTCAGTCCGCAGCACCAGGGCCGATGGAGTGTGGATCTCAACCACAAGTGCTCTGGTGAACTCTTCGACAGCTCGCGCGGCTCAGGACAGCACAACACCAACTCCCTGCCCTCCAGCGCGAGACTGGGTCTGTAACCCACACTCCTCTCTCATATAACCTCATTTTATGTCATGTTCTGTAGGGAGGATAACACGTGGACTGCAGTTATTGCCACTTGTCGCTTTAAGGTCTCCTTTCTTTTTTTAAGCCAAAGTTAAAGCTTAATATTTAAAATATAAATGTTGTTTAATAAAGTAAAATCATTATTATAAGCCTTATTATTATTATTATTATTATTATTATTTATTATTATTATTAAGCGTTCTATTTTTATTTTACAGTACAACAGGAATATTACTATATTAATATATTTATTTATTGGCTTAATTTCTGTAATTTGATGTTTGAAAAATAATACGGTTTATTTTAGCAAAAAACGACTTATTATTATTATTATTATTATTATTAAATCCTCTATTTTTATTTAACAGTAAAATAGTATTAATGTCATAATATATTTCTTAATAGTTCAATTTTTTTCATTTAATAAAATTAAAATAATATTAAAATAATAATATTTTATTTTACAAAACAACACTATTAATAATAATAATAATAATAATAATAATAACTTATTATTATTATTAATATTCATAATAAATACAGTTTGTTTTATTAGTACAATAGTATTGCTATAAAAAATATTTCTTTATTGGTTTGGTTTGTATAATTTAACAAAATATATATTTTTAAATAATAGTAATAGTATTTATTATTAGCATGCACCTGAAGGTTTGTCACCTTTTGCACTGTTATAATTTTGCACACATGTTGATAATTTCAAACAATAATTGGAAATATAAAATCTTTATTGATTAATCAAACATCTGAGATTGACAATCACAGTCTAAAATATGCAGTCTGTGATTGGTTATCTCAAGTCTTTAGTCAATAACTGTTGATCATGATGTAATTGTGGATCAGTCTAACTGATACTGATTCTGCTTGTGTGTATGTCTGTAGGTTTGTCTCAGTACCGCGAGCAGCGCATTAAGATTCCCTCCACCCCTCGTTACGCACGATCCGGTCATGGCTCTGATAGAGGTGATGATCTCTCATAAAAATCTGATTTATAACATTACATGTAGTCAACACACTTCCTGTGCTGTTGCGTCGATGGTGAATGCACATATTATTGTACAAATCAAAAAATTAATGACTTTTGTTTGTTGTTGTGTTTCAGGATCACTATCTCACTCTGACTGCAGCAGCCCAAGTCTCGTAACTCCGCCCCTTTCTCCCCTGGATGCCGCCTCCTTCACCAGCAGCCAATCACAGGGCTCCATCTCCACCCACACCAGGCTGTCAGTCAGCCCTGTGCCAATAGACAGGAGAAGGGACAGGTAAAATAAGACATTTTAAAAATTTATGTTCTATCATAATTTACTCGCCCTCATTAAAATCTCTGAAAAATCTCACCATTTTTTTTCCAATACAACGATTCATAGTAAGTACAAAAAGGACATCATAGCAATAGTCCATATGATTTGTAGTGTATTACAAGTCTACTGAAAACATATGATCGATATATGTTAGAAACAGACTTCAAATTTAAGTTGTTATTCACTTCATACCCGTTCACAGAAGCTCTTTTGTGTTTGACTGAAGTATCAATATCATACAGGTCTATAAAAACACGAGGGTGAGTAAATGTGGTGTTTTTGTCCTCAACCTACAACCTGTCACAGGCATTCAGTAGTTTGGGCCGTTCTCCTCCTCTTCAGCCCGTCTTCCTCTCATAGTCTATTTATCTCAATTCTGCTTGCCTCCTTTCTAGTCTGTCTGTTCTTCTGCCCCATTTCTCTCCTTTCTCTCCTTCCTGCTCCAGATGTGCGTTGCGTAACAGGTCTAACCTGAAGCTTTCTCGAGCTCAGAGACCGTGGTTTGCGTCTTTACGGATCCTGAGGTTTGTCCACTTCGCAATGAGAACACAAAAACAAACAAACTATGTTTAGCCTCAGTTTTTGCTGTTTAAGTGAATTTATCTGATGTGATTTGCTATCTTTCTATGCCATGTCTCTTTAAATGCAAGCTATTTAAAGGAGTGCTCAATCGAAAACATCTGTGACATTTATCTGTGACAACTGATCAATAAAACTGATAAGAATTGATAATGAAAATAATTAATCGCTAATAATAATAGTCCATAATCACATCTACAGGCTGTGCACAGAAAAGATGCAAGTCAGGATAATTTACAGTTGTGAAAAGCTGCTGCGGGAAAAGCATAACTTACATCTTGCTATGTTAATTGTTGGTTTAAAATTTTGCATGCGATTATATTTTATGAGAGCAGTAACAGTAAATGGATTATTGTAATTTTTTATTGAGTGATTTTAACCTTAAAACTGTGGCAAAAAGTTGTTTTTTGTGTAGAATGTTATGTTTTTATATTAACGTATTGCATATCCGACGTTTTATCGCTTTGAAATCATGTCTGTAGCTTTTTATACACTAAGTGACCAGCCAATATTATTTTCTGTTTGTCAGAATGTCACACAACTTTAGAATTTTTGAAAGATCACACAGCAACTTTTACTCTATACATATCTAAAAATGGCAGTAAATGCATGTGTGTGTTCATGAAACTGATTGTGGTGGTTTAAGAACAATTCGATTTTGGGTTTTGTTGGTTGATAAAGCCCATATTGTGTGTTTTTGCGTTTCAGGCCGTACATAGAAGAGCCACGATGTGTCACTATCCCCAAAGGGGCGGAGCCTCTTGGCATCTCGATCGTGGGCGGGGAGAATGGCGGGATTTTTGTTTCCAAGGTAACGGGGGGCAGCATTGCTCAACAACACCACCTGGAGTTTGGAGATCAGCTGCTCGAGGTGGGTTAGAAAACGCATAGAAATAAAGAGCTTCTTTTAAATGGAAAACATGTGAATCTCTCCTTTCGTCTCTCTTTAGTTTAACGGCATTAATCTGAGGAACGCCACAGAGCAGCAGGCGAGACTCATCATTGGGCAGCAGTGTGACATCATCACCATACTGGCACAGTACAACCCACACATGTACCAACTGGGCAATCACTCTCGCTCTAGGTACACACACACACACACACACACAAACACACACACACACACACACACACACACACACACACACACACACACACAGTGCTTTTCACCTATATGGTTTCAAAGCAACTTTACAGAAAAGCTTGCTACTAATATTAATATCTTCATGCCTTGTAGTTGAATTTAGCAGATTAGAGCTGGGCGATCAACAAGCAATCAAGCAGTTGATTTGCTATATACCGTATTGTTCCAAATATAAGATGATGTTCTTTTCTTATATATACATCTGAAAAAAAACTGGCTTGTCTTATATTCAGGGTCTAGACTTTTACATTTCAATAAAATACCCACAACAATAGGTGACGCCAAATACGCATAAAACAAGTGTGCCAAGAATTGCAGTGTGTCAGAGTGTAATGTTAGAAGATCGTGAGCGCAAAAAAGACAGCCTTAAAACCTTCCCGTCTCAGAGCCGCCTGACTTCATGTTTGCGTGCCTCGCTGACTGGACCAAACTTCCCCTGTATGTGATTTTAAAACATTAAGACTTTACCCAAATTTCAATAAGATTTCACTTCTACTGTTAATGAAATTTTGGTAGGCTACATGGTTTTCACTATTAGATGGATAGCCTAATTGTTATATAATTATACAATTATAATAATATAATTCAGATAGGCTACAGGTTATTTTTATGCTATGTCATTTTTAAATGTGATCGTTTTTACATTTTTACCAGTGTTTATCATACTTTCAATACAAAAATTTTAAAATGATAATTATTTCCAAATAAAATATTTTTCTTTATAAAACATAGGATTTGGTCTCCTAAAAACCTTTTTCGAAAAAGGTACATCTTGAAAAAGGTGGGTCGTCTTATAATCAGGGTTGTCTTATATTCTGAACAATACGGTACTATGCTGTATTACAGGGTTAAAAATTTCGATCATATCGCCCAATCCTAAGCTCTTTAGCAGGAGTTTTGAAAGTAGTTATGGCATAATATTCATTACTTCAATGAGCTCATTGTCTCTGCCTGTAATTATTACATTGTTTAAATTAATAATTTTTTGCTAACTGTGATTGTGTACATGTACATTTCTGAAATGCACAACTTTGATCAGTTCTGTTATCAGATGTAGCCTTCTCTCTAAATTGTAATATGATATTTTCTGTAAAGCTGCTTTGAAACGATGTGTATTGTGAAAAGCGCTATACAAATAAATATGAATTGAATTGAATTGATTAATACTTCTACATGTCAACCAATGCTGCCAGCTCCCGGATGGAGTCGTCCATAAGCTCTCACTCCACACCCGGGACCCCCGAGACGCTCAGCGAACAGGACGAGGGCACCGTGACTCCGCCCTCCAAACAGGCCACGCCCACATCCAGCCCTCACAGCACCGGCAGGTAATAAATGCATTATTTTTCTATCGCTGTTTAAATTCAATTTCAACTTAAATTTTATTTATATAGCACATTTACAACAGCCACTAGGCGGACCAAAGTGCTTTACAGAACAAGATCAAAAGAAGATATAGCATGCATAACAACAAATAAAACAAAAAATAAGAGTAACTATAAAACAGGAGTAGCAAAACCGTATCAAATATAAATTAGTAAAACCAACCGAAGAAAAGAATCAATATACTAACTAAAGAAAAGTTATGTTTTTAAAAGAGACTTCAAAGCAGACCGAGAAGGGGCCGTTCTAATCTCTAAGGGTGTTCTAGAGTCGTGGCCTGGGTGGCTGGTCCCAGTATAGCTCATAAGCCCCGCCCTCCCCATGAAGTCTAATGGGACGCGATGGAAACTAAATAATCAAATTACACATCAAATAAATTTTTTCAAAGATATTTTCTGTCACTTTAGGTAGTTTTTATCATGCTGATGTAAGTTTAAATGCTCGTTTTTTTTTAAAATAAGTTTGATATTAGTTCGTTATTTGATGCTATAAAAACGGGAATGTGACGTCATGATTGACAGCTGTGATTGACAGCTTCTCTTAACGAAGTAGTCACCGAGTCACCAATGTACTTTTTTTTTGATTTTCGGTAGGAGATTGGAGCTTCAATTTTAATTTCTACATGTCCATAACTGTTTATTTCACACAGACATGAATTGCTCTGCAGTGAACTTCGTAGTAACCGTTTCTGCGAGAGAGTGTGTGTGTGTGTGTGAGTGAGAGTGTGGGCGTGACCTTGATATCGCGACTTCACTTCACGTTCACTAATGCGCAGAATCAGGTCCCAAATCAGCGCAAGATATCAGCGCCATATTAGGACTTTGGCGGCTTCACTTTTCACCAATGGAAGAGAGTGAAGGGGCGTCGTCCATCTTTTTTTACAGTCTATGTTGTGAACACGTCCACTGCTCTGATTGGTTTAACTGCGCCGTCTGCTCTGTGATTGGCCAGGGATCGGAGTGAGGGTAGGAAACATGCGGAGCCGAGGCAGGTGGTGCTGAGGAAGACTCAGGTGGATCCGGGGTTGAAGATCTGCGGAGGAAACCTGACAGGGGTTTTTGTTGAGGGACTAGAAGAGGACGGTCCTGCTCGAGGAGTCGACGGCCTTCAGCCTGGAGACCTGATACTGGAGGTACGGAAGTGACATCACACACATTTGAGGTGGCGTTAGTGCTGTGCGGTATACCGGTGTTTATTTTTGTTATGATATGAAATTTTTATATACCGCAATATGTCGCTTAAACAACGTTGGGAACACAGGCACGGCGCGACACTGTTTGAGAGGGTCCTTTTCACTGTTGCACTGTGGTGATGCACAGCTGTGTGTTACTGAGCGTGACTGCGAAGATGGACAGGTTAAACTATAATTGATAACTGTCAAATTATATTACAGTGTTTCCCATACATTGGTTCACAATATCAACACTGCCCATGTTGGGGTTTCAATCTTTTTGGGAAATCACTTTCCCGTAACGGTCTTGTATCATGTGACTTCTTGTACCATGTGACTTCTTAGAATAGAATTCTCTGCCGTAAGCAACATTCAAGGCCTTTTTACACACTTCCAAAAAGTCAAAGCAAAGTCACACACAGAGGAAATAATGGTGTACTCTTATATAGCTAAATTATTTATTTTCTAAATAATAGAATCTTCTACACCCGCCACAAATAGATTTTCCAAAAGATTTGATTCACTCGTGACTGTAAAATAGTGCATTTTAAGTCAATCTACTGCAGTATTATCTCTCAATCTGTAGAAAATGTGGTTACACCCAGTGATGCTTGGAAAAAACATACGGTAAAACCGGTATAAATTTGACACATTTCATACCACTGATTTTTGGTCATACCGCCCAGCACTAGGTGGCCTCTACAATACAGTTCCCTGTTGTGATATCATTTCCTGTTTGCAGTGTAACTCAGTAAGTCTGAAGAATAAGACTGCTGAGGAGGTGTACCTAGAGATCCTGAAACCCGCGGAGAACGTCGTCCTCAGAGTCCAGAACCGACCCGAACACTTCAGGAGGGTCAAAGACGCACCAGGAGACGGTTTTTACATCAGGTAACAGACTGAAGTTTTGAATGGAATATAGCATCATCCTTCCTTAATCATTCCATTAATAATAAAGATTAATGTTATTTATTACACGTCTAGAATATTTGTGTATGATGACATTAAACTGCACGATAGTTTTGTCGTTCTTAGAAAATGTTTGCATATTTATTTATTTTCTTCATGACCCTGTCTGGGTTAATCATGTGATTTATGATCAGACCGTTTCCTTTGAACGATAAAAAATCAGAGCAAATAGGTAAATATTAAGATATATACTGAATATTGTCAAAAAGATTTATATATACATTATATCATCTATATGATTGCATGATGCTTTGCATATTCTTACTCTTCATCTGTTTGTCTTTCAGGGCTTTATTTGACCATGTTGGTGATTTAGAGCAGGAGTTGAGTTTCAAGAAGGACGATATTCTCTACGTGGACGACACACTGCCCAGGGGGAATTTCGGCTACTGGTTGGCATGGCAACTGGACGAGAACGCACAGAAACTGATGCGCGGACATGTGCCCAGCAAGTGCATGTAGGTCTTTATGTGATATTCATGTAATAATCACTGCTTTTTATTCATTTATAATTAAAAATGAAAAGTTCATTTTTCTTTAATACTTGAGTCAAGCTGTTTAAAGCCCCCCTGGTGTTTATCCCTTAAAACTCATCTTTGATCATCAAAATTACATATTTAAGCATTTTTTTCTTGAAAAAAATGGCTTCATGCCTTAAAATATCTTGAATGTAACTCGATACCCTTGCCTCATTTAGTATACGCAGTTCTATGAATATGCAAATGAGCCCCGCCTCCAATCACTCACTCAGAGATCCACTCGTTGACGATCACACGTTGATCTGATTGGTTACAAGGTAGTTTGTGACGTCAGAAACTCCAGCGATTTCAAACTGTGTTTTTGAGACTGTCTTTGGTTCACTGCAGTTTTAAGGAGAAAATACTCAGCAATGCTGTCGACTTATGAATTTACACATGGTTTGTCTTAAAGCATATTAAAAACACCACATAGACATGTAAACAACATTAAAACTTGATTTTTACCACCGGGAGACTTTAAAAACTTCAGTGCACATGATAAAGCGTGAATGCATCTTATAAGATTTGTGTGTGTGTGTGTGTGCGTGCGTGTGTATGTGTAGGATGGATCAAGACTCCCAGCGGCGGTACAGCATCACAGACGGTAAGGACGAGAGCGGTTCCGGTAAAACGATCTCAGCCGCGGCGCGCCGGTCGTTCTTTCGCCGTAAACTCAAACACAAACGCAGCAGCTCTAAAGACGCCCGTGATGCTCCTGCGTTAGACACTGTCAGCACAGACTCCGTGCTGTTCATGGAGGGTGAGAAACTACACACATGCAGCTCTGTAGCTCTAAAACCTCACGTTTCATTTCTCATTTTATGTGATTGTGTGTGTTCAGACTGTGTAAGTCCGGCCTATCAGCGCGTGCAGAAGGTGGAATCGGCCAATCGCAGGCCGGTGTTGATACTGGGGCCTCTTGTTGAGCCAATCAAAGACATGCTGCTCAGAGAGGCTCCTGGGAAATACTGCCGCTGTTTACCTGGTGAGATCTACTCGCATTTACACATAATGTCAATTTAAAGAGGTCAGGACAGATTTAAAAAAAAAAAATATATGTTCCTTGAGGTTCCCCTATAAAGTCTATCTAATGACTATAAAGTCATTAGATAGGAAATGATATCAACGGCTACTCGCTATCGCAAGCGAGTAAGTGTTTTGAAAACTTTATCAGCATAAAGCTGTCATTTACAGACAAAGCATTATGAAATGATTTCCTTATGGCTAGTGAAGCAGCGGCTGTCAGATCCAACACAGTCTCTGCTTCATCCGTCAATAAAAGTTGAACATCAAATTGTCAAATGCTCCGAACAAACATAGAATCCTCCAACGTGCTCCTGGACACCATTAAAATAAACCATCCACTTGTTTCTGACACTGGGATCCTTCAGAAAACTGTACACAGACGCAATATCCGAACAAGCCGTTTTTGGAGCTTGAAAGATAGCTAAGAAACTTGACGGATGTTTTTTTTTATGTTTTGTACAAAGACCTCTTGTATGTCAAAGATCAAAGCACATTTTAATGTCATGACCCCTTTAAAACACTGAGTTCTCATGCGTGGCCGTTTCTGACTGCGGGGATCATATTCTTTGTCTCTTGGTGTTGTTCAGAGGGGATGAAGGCCACCCAGCAGGCCATTGAGCGCGGCGTCAAAGACTGTCTCTTCATCGATTACAAGCGCAGGAGCGGACACTTCGACGTCACCACTGTAGCCTCCATTAAAGAAATCACAGAGAAGGTGAGAGAGACCTAGTTTCAGTCACAAGTCAATCCAATTAAATATGAATTGATTTCATGAATATGTTATGTTTTGCTTAAAGACAAAGAAGCCTATTATGGACTAATTTTAAAGGAGTATCACCTCTGAGCATAATGAGAACTCAAAATTCAAACATCTGGAAACATTAAGAAGAAGAAATCTGCGTTGAAAATGAATACATTGCATGAAAACTATCTGATAAATTAATAAATGTGTATATAAATGCAAAGTAACAAATGTAACAAAACCGTAAAAAATTAGGAAATTCGTCATGAAATCAATTTGTCAATACCAAAAAAATCTTAATGGTTCTAAACCAATTCTTTAAAATTGTATTTTATTAGTTAAAATAAATATTTACTATATATACACAATATTTGCACATAAACAATATAATAAATGTGTGTGTATATATGTATGTAATATGATACAATGAAACAATATGATGTAAATGTAGTTGGAATGCATGTAGTATATAGTAAATATATTAATAAATAAAATATTATTATTATTATTAATAAATATTTTTATTCTCTCACTCTCTACAAAATAATATAAAATATTATAAAAATATAATAAATATAATGTTATTTAAAATACATGTAGTATATAGTATTATATTAAATCTCATATCATTACATTTATCACTCAAAACATTGTCATTCTTCACCGGTCTCACTGCTGATGTCACTCTGTCTCTCTTTCTCTCAGGAGTGTCACTGTCTGCTGGACATCGCTTCTCACGCCATCGAGCGCCTGCACGTCGTCAACATTTACCCCATCGTCATATTCATACGATACAGAAACGCCAAGCAGATCAAGTAAGTGACGTCACGTCTCTGCTGGACTAATGCTCATACGGCTCGTTTATGTCTCGAATTCATCCTGAACGTCTGTTTTTCCTCTGATTATGTAGTATTAATGTATCTCGTCACATTCAATAATATTGCATCTTTATATTGCATTGACAACACAATGTCTGACTCTTTATTGCATGACTCTATCGAGTTGGTTCTTTATGAAAAGACTCTATTTGAATCGGTCTAATGAGTCGCTCTACTAAAGCCACGCTGAGCTGAATTAATCATTGAAATTGATTACTGCAATGGCGACTCCTAGCTGCCATCATTTCAGCACCATATATGGGCCATTCTACAGAATTTGTGCATATATGGTCCATTCTACAGAATTTGTGCATATATGTGCCATTCTACAGAATTTGTGCATATATGGGCCATTCTACAGAATTTGTGCATATATGGGCCATTCTACAGAATATGTGCAAAAATGGTCCATTTTACAGAATTTGTGCATATATGTGCCATTCTACAGAATTTGTGCATATATGGGCCATTCTACAGAATATGTGCAAAAATGGTCCATTTTACAGAATTTGTGCATATATGTGCCATTCTACAGAATTTGTGCATATATGTGCCATTCTACAGAATTTGTGCATATATGGTCCATTCTACAGAATTTGTGCATATATGGGCCATTCTACAGAATTTGTGCATATATGGTCCATTCTACAGAATTTGTGCATATATGGTCCATTCTACAGAATTTATGCATATATGTGCCATTCTACAGAATTTGTGCATATATGGGCCATTCTACAGAATTTCTGCATATATGGGCCATTCTACAGAATTTCTGCATATATGGGCCATTCTACAGAATTTGTGCATATATGGTCCATTCTACAGAATTTGTGCATATATGGTCCATTCTACAGAATTTGTGCATATATGGTCCATTCTACAGAATTTATGCATATATGTGCCATTCTACAGAATTTCTGCATATATGTGCCATTCTACAGAATTTCTGCATATATGGGCCATTCTACAGAATTTGTGCATATATGGTCCATTCTACAGAATTTCTGCATATATGGTCCATTCTACAGAATTTCTGCATATATGGGCCATTCTACAGAATTTGTGCATATATGGTCCATTCTACAGAATTTGTGCATATATGGGCCATTCTACAGAATTTCTGCATATATGTGCCATTCTACAGAATTTCTGCATATATGGGCCATTCTACAGAATTTGTGCATATATGGTCCATTCTACAGAATTTCTGCATATATGGTCCATTCTACAGAATTTATGCATATATGTGCCATTCTACAGAATTTGTGCATATATGGTCCATTCTACAGAATTTGTGCATATATGGGCCATTCTACAGAATTTGTGCATATATGGGCCATTCTACAGAATTTGTGCATATATGGTCCATTCTACAGAATTTGTGCATATATGGGCCATTCTACAGGTACATATTTCTAGTAATTGCGCAGTTAATTATCATGTTGTATTTTCAGAAAGTTTTGGAAAAATTTTCCTCTCCCCAAATTTGTCACTACCGAAACACAATAATAAATAAATCTAAGAAGGCTTATATTGACCTATTAATATTTTGTTTACATTTACCTTGTAAATATATTTTTTGCTATTTATATTTAAAAAAAAATTTCACAGGTAAATCAATAACAATTACAATTTTAACAATATTTCGAGTGTAATTTATAAGATTTGTTGTATTTTGAATCCAATCTTTCTCTGTAAAAGGCATTAAGTTAATCATACTGATTTTAAAGTTAAAGATTCATTCGTTTGAATATAGATTGAACCAAACACTATAACATCATCTTAGTTGATAATTCAATATACTTTATTTTAGACAAAACATGCATGTTTCGGCCGTGACGGCACATTTTTGGTTGTGACAGTAATGTTTTGGTGCCACCACAATACAGAATTTTAACTCTCATACTAAAACACTGCTAAGATACTAATGATTTGAATAACTGTA
Source organism: Siphateles boraxobius (assembly GCF_051911475.1). Taxonomy (NCBI): domain Eukaryota; kingdom Metazoa; phylum Chordata; class Actinopteri; order Cypriniformes; family Leuciscidae; genus Siphateles; species Siphateles boraxobius. Next base: position 1,128,307 of record NW_027508757.1, read on the forward strand.
CTAAAATGTTGTTTGTTTCCCCCAAATAAATGATTGTGTTCCCTTTTGTCACTACCAAAACAATGATGACATGTTTCGGTCATGACAGTTTCGGTAGTGACAATTTTAGATACTTTTGAGCCTAACTCAAAGATGCTAATCAGCACATGGTTAACTATCACAGTTCTGAACATTTGCACACACATAAAAACTCAATTTTATGGAATAACACCCAAAAAAGTTAGCTTAATTGCTGAAAAAAGGTGTTTGGTAGTGACTTCTTAAAGTTACACACAGATTTTTTTGACTTTTGAACACATTTCCCTCTAAATGATGGTACCTATCTATAATGAAAGAGAGAGAGGGAATATTTCCTGATCAAAAATGTGGGGGTGTGGTTAAAATCAGTCTCAGCCAATGGACTAAAACACACACTGTTTCCGTAGTGACATGAAAATGCGGGACATTTTTTTACATGAGGTTTCATGATTTAAAAATAAAATATAAAATAAATGGTTTTTTTAACTTCACTTTTTAAAATAAATCAAAATTATATTTTTTAAAAACACAATGAAAAAAAAAATCAATATCATTTTCACAAGTTGAAATTTAGGGGTTAGGGTTCGGGACAGCTACATCCCAATTGAAAGTACCCAATAATTATGATTTTATATATATATATCAAGCTTACTGATATTTTAAATATTATTGTGGGATTTAATAGATAATATTCAATTCAATTCAATTCAAATTTATTTGTATAGCGCTTTTCACAATACACATTGTCTCAAAGCAGCTTTACAGAAATTGCATTTCGGAAATGTACATAGAAAAATACAGTTAGTTAATCAAGTATTAATTTATGGCATAACATATCGCCGGCTTTGAGTCGTCTCTTCACAGGCGTCGAGTCGTCTCTTCACAGGCGTTGGGGCATCTGAAGTCTCCGTGAGAGGCTGGATACAAACTGGAGCTGACGAACGCTATTTACCTCGGGACTAGCGTCCCGAGATAACAGCAGAAAGGCAGATGGGAAATAATTAGCATAGCTGATGTTCATAATGTTAATGCATTCGAACCGATTCAGCAGTATCAAAGGTTAAGCATTAAGTGAATGCTTGGTTAAAGAGATGCGTCTTTAATCTAGTTTTAAACTGGGACAGCGAGTCTGAGGCTCGTACAATATCAGGAAGGCTATTCCAGAGTTTAGGAGCTAAATGCGAGAACGCCCTCCCTCCTTTAGTGGACTTAGATATCCTAGGAATGACCAGAAGCCTCGAATTTAGTGATCTTAAAGAGCGCGATGGATTGTATGGCGATAGAAGGTCTGTTAAATACACAGGAGCTAAACCATTTAGGGCTTTATAGGTCAGTAGGAATACTTTGTAATTGATACGTAACTTAATAGGTAACCAGTGTAGAGATGATAAAATAGGTGTTATATGATCATATTTTCTTGATCTAGTAAGAACTCTAGCAGCTGCATTTTGCACTAACTGTAGCTTGTTAATTGAGGATGTAGGACAGCCAGCTAATAAAGCATTACAGTAATCTAGTCTCGAGGTCATGAAAGCATGAACTAACTTTTCTGCATCAGAAACAGATAGCATGTTGCGTAGCTTAGCAATGTTTCTAAGGTGGAAAAAGGCTGTTCTTGTAATATATGAAATATGATTTTCGAAAGTCAAGTTGCGGTCTAGTATAACACCCAGGTCTTTTACTGTAGTGGATAAAGTAACAGGACATCCTTCTAAATTAAAGATGTATTGTAAGGGATTTTGTGGGTAGTTTTTTGGACCAATAAGTAGTACCTCCGTTTTATCTGAATTTAATAGCAGGAAATTACACGTCATCCAGCATTTTATATCATTTAGACACTCTGTCAATTTAGATAAGTTAGTGTTTTCATCTGGTCGTGATGAGATATATAATTGAGTGTCATCAGCATAACAGTGGAAATTAATTCCATGTTTTCTTATAATATTACCAAGTGGCAGCATATATATTGAGAATAGCAGAGGGCCTAACACCGATCCTTGCGGCACTCCATAGTCTACTGACGTTATCTTTGATTTTTCCCCATTTAGACAGACAAAATGGTAACGGTCTGATAAGTAAGATCTAAACCAGCTTAATGCCTGTCCCTGAACACCAGTGTAGTTTTGTAGTCGATCCAGGAGTATTTTATGATCGATAGTGTCGAACGCAGCGCTTAGATCGAGTAGAACTAGTATTGAGATACAGCCTTGGTCAGAAGCTAAAAGTAAATCATTTGTAATTTTAACTAGCGCAGTTTCTGTGCTATGATGCGGTCTGAATCCCGACTGGAATTTTTCATAGATATCATTTTCTTGTAAGAAAGAGCACAATTGAGCGGACACAATTTTTTCTAGTATTTTAGACATAAATGGAAGATTTGAGATGGGTCTGTAATTTGCTAAGTTATTTGGATCTAATTGCGGTTTCTTAATGAGAGGTTTTATTACTGCCAGCTTGAATATTTTTGGAACATGACCTAAAAATAAAGACGAGTTAATAATATTAAGAAGAGGCTCTTCGACTACAGGTAACACTTCTTTCAGTAGTTTAGTGGGTATTGGATCTAATAAACATGTTGTTGGTTTCGATGCAATGATAAGTTTATTTAGCTCTTCCTGTCCTATAGTTGTAAATCGGTGTAGTTGTTCTAGAGGGGCCATAATTGAGGCTGAATCATAAGACATCATAGAGGATTGTATATTTACAATTGTGTTTCGGATGCTTTCTATTTTCTCATTGAAGTAATTCATAAAATCATTACTACTATATTGTAATGGAATATTTTGCTCTGGTGATGTTTGTTTATTTGTTAGTCTAGCCACGGTGTTGAATAAAAACCTTGGATTATTTTGGTTATTTTCTATTAGTTTGCGGAGATGCTCAGCCCTTGCTGCTTTTAGAGCCTTTTTATAACGTGACATACTGTCTTTCCACGCGATTCTAAAGACCTCTAAATTAGTTTGTTTCCATTTACGCTCTAAGTTACGAGTTTCTCTCTTGATTGCATGCGTAGCACTGTTGTACCATGGTGCTTTAGTTTTCTCTCTTACCTTTTTTAATCTAATTGGTGCAACAATATCTAGTGTACTAGAGAACATGGTGCTCAAACTGCTAGTCATTTCCTCTAGTTCATCTGTTTGTTTGGGTGCACTGCGCAGCTGAGATAGATCAGGTAAGCTATTTGAGAATCTATCTATAGTGGTTGGAAGGATTGTTCTGCCTGGTCGATAACGTTGCGCAACGTGACAAATTTCAGCAGTACGTATTATACAAGTTACCATGTAATGATCAGTGAGATCATCACTTTGCGGTATAATATTTATATCAGTTGGATTGGTTCCATATGATATAATTAAATCTAGTGTATGATTTAGACGATGAGTGGGACCGCTGACGTTTTGCGTGACCCCAAAGGAGTTTAATAAATCTGTAAACGCAGTCCCTAACGCATCATTTGTATTATCTACGTGTATGTTAAAGTCTCCAACAATTATTGCTTTATCGACATTGACCAATAGATCTGAGAGAAAGTATGCAAACTCTTTTAGGAAATCAGCATAGGGCCCTGGAGGTCTATATAGGGTAGCCAAGGCTAGAGATAATATGGATTTGTTTCTTGCATCTAAGAGCGTAACATTTAGCACAAGTACTTCAAACGAATTAAACCTGTGACCTGTTTTCTGAGTAACATTAAGAATATCTCTATAGATTGTTGCAACCCCGCCGCCACGACCGATCAGACGGGGCTCATGCTTATAACAGTATCCTGGTGGAGTGGACTCATTTAGACCGAAATAATCATTTGGTTTAAGCCAGGTTTCAGTAAGGCAAAGTACATCGAAACTATTATCTGTGACCATTTCATTTACAATAACCGCCTTAGGTGTGAGCGATCTAATGTTTAGAAGACCTAGCTTTAGAAATTGTTTTTGTTCACTGATATTTAGATTTTTTGGTTTAATTACAATAAGATTTTTGCTAGATCCTACACTAGATTTATTGTTTGGCCTCACTAAGCGAGGAATAGACACAGTTTCTATATAATGTTCTACACTACTTATATCAATTAAGTTGGGACAGCAAAGACTGTGATTTGGACTTTGACTTACTAGTCATATGGTGTGTAACGTCTTGGAGATGTTGTCGGACAGAACAGCCGCTCCGATTCTGCTGGGGTGCAGGCCATCAGCACGGTAGAGCCTAGGTCGCTCCCAGAACAGATTCCAATTATTTACAAAGAGCAGTTTCTGTTCATTACACCATGACATTAACCATTCATTTAGAGCAAATAATCTACTGAACCTTTCTTGTCCTAGTCGGTACGTGGGAAGCGGTCCAGACACGATGATAGTTGCTTCAGGCGATGTGCTGCGAACCGTCTCGATCAGGCTTCTGTAGTCCTTCTTCAGAACCTCCGTCTGCCGCAGCCTGATGTCGTTCGTCCCGGCGTGTAGGACCACAGCTCCGACGCGCTCGTCACCGTTCAGGATCTCGGGAATCTGTGCAGCGACATCAAGAACACGAGCACCAGGAAAACAGTGAGTGCGCACCTTACGCTTACCTGAGGTAGCACGGACATGACGGACCATGGAAGTGCCGATGATCACGGCGGCGTCACGTTCCGGCTCGCGAAGAGGGGAGAAGCGGTTCCGGGTGGAGATCTCGAAGACCGGGAGGGGGGGGGAAGTCCTTGGTCTGGTCCTGGCTCGTGTCTTCCGCTGTGGGATCACCCAGGGTCCGTGGTGTTGCCTCGGTGCCGGAGTGAATGAAGGCAGAGATGATCGCGTCCTCCTGGGCAGAGAAACGCACGGAGTAGACGAAGTCGGAGTCAAAAAGTTACTAACCACTGACTTGTGAGCATCGGCGCGTGATGTTTCGAGCGTTGATCGCCGATCTCGCAGCTCGGCTTGCTTCACCAGCAGAACGCGGATCTGTTTCTCCACCGACTCCAGCTCCAATCGTACCGAAACCAGCTCGAATGTGTCCTCACCTGCACTCAGAGGTAACGTTAGACACACATCCGATATGTTCGCCATTATAACAGATGAACAGTAAATTAGTAGTGATACTACCAATATCACTACTAATTTAGGACTGAAATGATGGATATAACACGTATCCTTTCAGTCAAACGGGTGTAAAATGAGAGGGTCGATAGGCGCGAGGCCACGCGTGAAATGCTAGCGGGCTAAAGGCTAGTAGCCGAGATTCGGAAAGTTGGATCTAAGTAGCGATATCAAAGCAATCCGATTGTTTTTTATAAGGAATAGTGTCGAGGATAAGTTCACATGATATAAAAATAGAAAGTGCTTGTTTATAAATGAGTGGTAAAGAAGAAAATCAGCGATTAATGAATCAATTCGACGGAGCTCCAAACACAAACACAGATCGCACGCGCATGCGCATGCCCTTTTCCTCCAGATAATAGAAGAATATTTGTTAACATCTAAAATTTGAATACTTTTAATGCTTTTTAAATGTGTTTTTTGGTTGTGGGACAGCAGTTTGCACCAATTCTGTAGAATGACCCATATATGTAATTTTAGTAAAAATAATTAAATAAATAAATATATTATTTGATAAGTGCTGATTGAAGTCCTTGAAATCCAAAAAAGTAGTGCTTGAAAAGTCTTTGAATGTCCTGGAGTTTCATTTTACAGAATCTGTACGAACCCAATAGAAATCATGAGCTGTGCTTTTCAAATGCATTTGACTAGTGTGTGGTTTGGCAATAGTTGTGTGTGTGTTCTCAGTTTGTGTGTGTTATTGACTCAGGGAGCAGAAAGACCCCGTGTATCTGCGAGACAAAGTGTCACAAAAACATTCCAAAGAGCAGTTTGAGTCAGCGCAGAGGATCGAACAAGACTACAGCAAATACTTCACAGGTCTGAGACACGCACACACACACACACACACACGCATTTCCACGTTTGACGCACATGTGACGAGTGTTGCTGCTGTTCTGATGCAGGTGTCGTCCAGGCCGGCAGTCTGTCCAACATATGCACTCAGATCATGGCCATCGTGGACCAGGAGCAGAACAAAGTCCTGTGGATTCCTGACGGAAGCACGTGAAGAAAGACAGATAAACACACATCTTTCACAATAACAACAATCTCACACTGTTTCAACACTCCACTGCTGTAAAACTCACTAGGGCTGGGCTCTATCATGTTTCACTCATTATTAACCGTTTAATATTATATATTATTTGGTCATCTGATTGGAAGATTAGTTTGCATCATCACTCACAGAATGCTCATAAATGTCCCTTTGTGATTTTCTGTAAATATTGCTGTTTATTAGTTATCTTTGGCTATATGGCCCAGCCCTGAACGAACTCTCAGGCGACGATCACATCTGTCAGTGTCGTTTGTGACGTGAGCGAGCAGCAATATCCTGTTTTCTCTGTGGTAACACTAATTTATGAGGGCTTTCATGTAGTTCTTCATGTTTACAGAGTTGATGTTTATGAACCAGCTTACTTGAACGCTTAACTTCATGTATCTGTCCGACCCAAGCTAGTTCGACACAGACGCTCGATTAAAAATACTGACTGCTAGGTTGGTTTCCTGAACGCATCGCGGAGGTGAAGGATTCGTTCACCTGAAAATGAACCTTTACTTTCTTGTTCAGTGCAACACAATAGCAGATGTTTGAGCTGCTGTTTTCCACACGGGCTGGAAAACCTCAAAACAATGCAGAAGCTCCATAAAATAATGTATTTTAAAAGCGGAGAGGTTTTTTTTTTACTCTAAGCTGTCATGAATCAGGATAAAGTGCACAAGTTGTGCTTTTTTAAAAAATGTTTTGACAGCATTCGTCTCCGTTCACTTTCACTGCGTGGAAACGAGCAGCGGGAACTTTCTGCAAATTTTTTGTTTTTGGGTGAACCATTCCTTTTAAACTTCAATGTAGCAGTTTCTTTTTTTCATTTTCTTTTAATTGTACTTTTTTATTATTTAAATGAGCGATGCAATAATCTGCTGCATGATCATTTTACTATATGCTCTGATTATTTTTACTGTCCAGTTTGTTTTTTAACTCTAATTTAAATGTGTTTTGTAGGCTGAATGCTTAATAGTGCTTGTATCTTAAAGCTCCTCTCCTCTTCAGAAACGGATGTGCCAAAGGGTTTCTTCTATTTTGCACTTGAGTTCAATGGAAAGGTGGACAAACCTACTTCATTAATCCCAGACGGGTGATTGAGTAATCCTCGTTCAGGAATAGTTAGTTAATCCTCTCTGTAGTGAAACTCAGTGGCATGAGAGCTTTGGTACTACACTAGTCTTCCTGTTTACCTTAGCCACAGTGACATCACTTCCTTTCTGACCCCTGATGACCAATGAAACGAGTCGCCTGGTTTAGCTGCTTCAACATCACGTCATGTTCATCATAACTCCGGTGTCTGTGTTTGTAGCTGGAAAAAACCCACATAATTCCATTTAAAATAGATTTCCATTATGTTTTATAATTGTATAACACATTGGTACTGCCACATTAAAGAATCCTATGACAAAAACATGATTTTGTAATTGTAACATTAATAAAATCTAAATTAAGCACGATTGTTTAAACGTAATTTCTTCTTTTAGCAGAGTAACTTTGTCTTTTTTTCCCCATCTGAGTCTGTATGTTTTCAGTTCATGGTGACATCATGGAAACGTGGAACTATAAGGAATTTAAAATTCTATAAAATTCTACAATCTGTGGTGTTTTCATGGTGCAAATGGGGATAATATGATTTGAAGTTCCTGTGAGGAGTCACCAGATGGCGTCATATCCTAATTCAGTGTGATCATCATAATGAGGATTATATAAACATCAAACATCAGGTGAAATTATTTCTGGATGATGAAAATATCAGATGGCAGAATTAAGATTATTTGTTTTCAAGCAAAAGGATGAAAAAATAGCTTCAAATGTGGCATATTTGTCTTTTCAACAGATTCCTGATTTTGCTTTACTTCACTTCAGATGGAGAAACTCTTCAATGACGGGCATATATGGAATTAAATCTGAAAAGTAATACATTAAGATATATGTTAAAAAAAATATGCATGCAGGTCTATTGGTGTGCAATAATTCAGTATTCATGATGAGGTTTAAAACATGGGCATAAATGCGAAACCTTTACTATGGTAACCATACTATCCTCGAAAGTACCATACTGTGGTTACCAGGGTGTGGAACAGGTAATTGCATTCTGGGAACATTAGATTCAACCAACAACGAATAAAGGAAAAGGGAACCATATGAGAAGGTTAGAGGAACGTTCTGTGTTTGCTGAGAATTATGGGGGATGCAATGAATGACTTTAACAATGAAAAACAGCTGATTATTGATTGACAAATGAACATTTGTAGAAATTGCAACTTTCTTTATAAAAAAAAACACCATGTAGTAAATTATCAAACTTGTCAACGCTCTTAATTTTGAAGGCGTAGATGTATACCACATTGGCACATTTCCATATAGAAAAGAAAGAAAAAGTATGGTCATTTTAAAAGTGTGTGTGTGTGTGTGTTTAGTACCGGTCAATTTAATTGACTATTTTTCATACTATTTTAATGTTTTTGAAAGTAGTCTCTTCTGCTCAAGCCTGCATTTATTTGATCAAAAATACAGTAGAACATATTGTGAAATATTATTACAATAAAAAAAAAAAAAAAATTTCTATGTAAATATATACAGTAGTCAACATTTGAAGTGGATCAAAGTTATACATGAATTACAATACCCGTTCTTGTCTTAGGACAACTTTGATGGACTTTTTTTTTTTTACTGTAAAGTGTAATTTATTCCTGTGATCAAAGCTGAATTTTCAGCATCATTACTCCAGTCTTCAGTGTCACATGATCCTTCAGAAATCACTATAATATGATGATTTGTTATCAATGTTGGAAACGGTTGTGTAATATTATTTTGGAACTCTTTTTATTGATGAATGAAAAATGAAAAAGAACAGCATCTATTCAAAATATAAATCCTTTCTAACAATATAAATCTTTTACTATCACTTTATCAATTTAACACAACCCTGCTGAATAAAAGTTTTAATTTCTTTTTTCTTTAAAGAAAGAAAAACAAATTACTGACCCCAAACTTTTGAACGGTAGTGTATATATTGTTTCAAAAGATTTCCATTTTAAATAACTGCTGTTTTCTTAACTTTATTAATCAATGAATCTTGAAAAAGTAGCACAGGTTATGTTTCCAACAGTGAAAATAAATCATCATATTAGAATGATTTCTGTAAGTTCATGTGACACTGAAGACTGGAGTAATAATGCTGAAAATTCAGCTTTGATCAAAGGAATAAATTATGAAATATAAACTATTAAATAGAAAACCATTATTTTAAATTGTAAATTGTACAATTTTACTGTTTTTTTCTGTATTCGTGATCAAAGATATGCAGGCTTGATGAGCAGAGACTTCTTTCAAAAACATTAAAAATAGTCATGTTTCCAAACTTTTGATCGGTACTGTATTTGAATATTGAATATGAATTATTCAATAACTTTCACGCCACTTTTTCTGTCAGTAATCCAGTTGGTCTCGAACACAGATGTTTATTTAAGTATGTTAAATACGTTTTAAACAAAGCACAATGTTTTATTACATTTGTGTTGTGTAAGTCAATAATAAATTGATAAACAATGACAGAAGACTTGCATATGTTTTTTTTTCCTCGATACACCACTCGATTCTCGTCATAACACTGTTGCCATGGTTACGTTCCCGGTCTAAAGCGCTTCGCTCGTGCCAGTTTAGCGCTCTGACTAACTTGAAATCGTACTTTTTATGGCGACTGAAGCGTTTTGAATATTGTACCAGTATTTAGGCGCCCACCCCCGCACATAATTCGCCCACGACAATAGATTATATTTTTTTGAAGCTCGACAGATGTCTGTAAAATAGGAGCGACTGATGGATGTTTGGACTATTCGCTGGGTTTTGGAGACGTTTTGACGGGCATCAGACCAGACCGACTGACTCCGCCCTCCGGTACCTGTAAATCTGCCCTGAACTCGCCGGATGAATAGACCGGAGCTGAACGCAACACGTTACCGAATGAGCGCGAGGTGATTAGACCGCAGTGTGTCCATCATCAGCGAGCGCACGGGAGATCAGCTCGCGGACGGTAACGCAGGCTTTAAATCATGGGAATGTTTTTTTGTCATCATGATAAATATCCCCAGCACGACCTCGTTTAAAGACGCACCGACGCTTTTCTAGGAGGAGTGCGTTTTGAGGACGACTTTTCAACTGCGCGTTAGTGGTGCCGTGGAGAACCGAAGAGCGGGCGAGAGCGGAGAGAGTAGCGGGCGGAGAGTGCGCGCACACGGGCACACACTCGCGGGGTGTCCGCCCTGACCAACATGGCTGATCATCAGGTGTGGGGCGCTGAAATCAACAGAAAGACGCTCGATGCTCCCCACTGAAGAATATGAAAATAACGACGGTGATGAGAAGCAGCTCTCCACAGTAATGACCTATCCAATCGAGCATTCAAAAGCGGGTCCGTCCTCGGTTCGGAAGATGGATGTGATCATCCCGTACACCTCCGACGTGCCCTGTGACCCCGTGAACGGCCAGAAGATGTGGTGGGCTTTCCTCGCCTCCTCTATGGTCACTTTCTTTGGGGGTCTCTTCATCATCCTGCTGTGGAGGACTCTTAAGTACCTGTGGAGGGTGTGCTGCCACTGCAAGGGGAAAAAGAAGGTAAATGACACCTGTTTCTGGGTCAAAAGTTTGGGCAGCCTTCACCGATCACTCACTCAGGATCTGAAATCCCTTGTTATCTGAAGACAAACACATTTGCAGACAAACTGGTTAAAAAAACAATGGTGTGTTTCTTTTTATTACCCCAAACACATATTGGGTTATATTAAAATTTGTTGGGTCATTTTTTTATGTAGTTGAGTTATTTTTAATTACAGCCCAGCAGTTGGTTCCCGCCCTTTTGGTTCAAATTTTAACGGTCTGGTGACAGTCAACGGACATCAGTTATGCTACTTCACACACACAAAAACTACAATTTTAAATAATATAGCTGCTAGCAGCAATTATCGGGCTCAAGCACTTTAAGGCCTTTAATCACATTTGTAAAATGTATTTATTTAGCAAGCACTTAGCCACTTGGATCATAGATGGAAAACATAATTTACAGCCAATACAGGTAATTTACTAAGAAAATATAGTAGATTTAAAGCTTTTTAATAGTTTTCGAGGTTGAGCCAAAAACCTTGGACTATTGTGAAAGTAGGTTTTTAAATTAATAATTTCTAATATTTAACGAACGGCTCGATTGACAGTGGTGGTCCTAGAGGCAAAGTTGCTCAGAACGAGGAGTTCTACTATATGGTATGAATGTTGTTGGATTGTGAGTCAAACAGGCCCAGCGAGTTTCGTTCTCATCGGCCTCTGTTTATCTTGTCTGACAGCCGCTCAAACTTCATTGGCCAAAAGCGGACATGTTTTTCAAGATGTCCTAGTAAACACCGCATGCCAGTTTTCAAGTCAATCGGACTGACTGTTGCGTAGCTAGCTATAGCCGTTTTCCTGTTTTTATTTTTTATTTTACAGCGCCACCAAGTGGCCAGACGCCACGTCCTTTTTCACGCGACCACAGACCGAGCCCATACATAGTTGTATCGAGTTTTGAGAAATGATCTCCTTCTATTTAAGATGGATAGTTGTTTTTGTAAAAGTGGCATCGGCCACTTCAAACATGTTGGCGTACCATCATGGACGTCAATAGAAATTTTGACTTTGATAATTATGACAATCAGACTCCAGAGAATCTTTCTGCTCTAATTTGCTTCCGATGAGGCCAAAAACCTTGGACTAGTTTGCAAAAGTAGGTTTTTCAAAAAAAAAAAAAAATGGCTCTGGTTATGAGCCATTACGTACTTTTGATTGCTGTAGCGCCCCCGTCAGGCCGATTTTGGCAAGTCTTGGTGATGTTGGAGACAGTGAGTGTACCAAAGACTATAGAATAACACAAGACTCGTCACTTGTATTGCTTTAAATGGGGAAAAGTGCAATGCTCAATATGTCTCTAAGTGAGAGATATCGCCGATTGTTAAAGTCACTGCATGAATTTGATGTTTCCTCATTCAAAAAGATGCGCTTCAAAGAGAGGATCTTCAAAGATGGCCGCCGAGTGAAATTACTTGTTTAATGGGACTTAACTACGACTTACGGTTTGAACCAAGCAATCACTTTTAAGGGAGAATGCTGATCCTTGGAAATTCTAACAATTAAAATAGGATTTCAGCGCTACGCTTCGTGCTAGAAACCCTAATATATGTTTTAGATATGTCAGAGCAGAAGCATCATGTAGTGCTCATCAAATGTTCCTCCTTCAATAGTGTTTAAAATCACCTCATAAAGTAGAGGCTCAAATACAAGAGTTTTCATTCATGACACTACATCAAATGTGTGCTGCTTCAGAGTTTGCATCTCTTTACTATTATTTTAAAGTGGGAAACAGTCAGAATGAAGAATGAGTGGACGCCAAGAACATTAATAATAGAATTCACTGATGTCCTTTATTTCTTCTAGCTCTGCTTTTTGAGGTCTTGACACATGCTGTTAAAATATAAACCATGAATACACTAGAAGTCGCTCCGGATTGAAGTGTCTGCCAATTGACCTATGGCTAAGCCACGCCCCCAAACGTGAGAGCCAATCACAGTGCGCATAGCTCCCAATATACTCGGACATTCTCTGCTTCCACGTCCATTGAAATGCATTGCAGTTAGTCAGTTTTCATTTGTTTTTAAATGTTTTTTCTTGTCATTTTAAGTTTAAAATGGTCAAACGGTGTGCATGGTGTACATGCAACTCCGACACTAGGTATCCCGAGAGGCTGGGCGACGGTGTGTATTTATACCCTTTCCAAATTAAGCCACATCTCAACCGAGATAAGTGTCTGGATTAAGTTATGAGGTAGACCACAACACCAACTAAACGTGTATAAATTAAACAAGGATGTCTACATCTGTTCTAAGATAAGTCAACAACGTATTTGAACGTTATCTTTAACATCTCTAACGTAATGTTAGGCTAACGTTAGCCTAACATTAGAAAACGTTAACGTTAGCTTCTAGCTGCGTTGTACATCATGTCACTTAGCTTCATTAACGTATCTGTAAATAACCGAGATAACAAATGTTAGCAGTGTTGTGCTGTAAGATTCATGTAAATACTGTAGCACCAAACTAACGGAGAGGTAACGTTACTCTTGGTAAAAACATAACTAAATATAGCGCCTGTCACCGAATGTTGACTGTCCGAGTGAGTGGAGGGGGCGTGGCTTAGCCATAGGTCAATTGTGTGCATGTAAATGTAGTTTTGTTCAGCATCTACCAAATGCCTGAAGGTGTTATAGGCCTTACGTCATTAGAAAAGACAAGATCTGAAAACTGTGTTTGCTCGTCGTTCTAAAGGATTTCTATGCAGTTGCTAGACATTTGTTCCTGGAAAAGGTTGTTTTTTTTTGTCTACCAGCAGCTGTAAGAGATAAAAATCAACATGAAACACTGTTCACAGCCCAGTTTACCTACATAATGGATATTTGTTAGAAAATAATGCAGGGTGGCAGTGGCACTTGATTTTATTTAGCCTATGTGCAATTGATTGGATGGTGAAAAGTGTCTGTATTTGACATATAAATAATCGGCTAAAACGGAAAGTCTTTTCAGAGGTGGAAAGATAAACTTTTGTTTCTTTGGAATAACATGCGCCGTTGAATCATTCACACAGTAGGAAAAAGGCTCTGTTTTGATTTCATGTTGACTTTAGAAACAAACAGTTTCAGGAACTGAACGGTTCAGGAACACACACTGCGATTTTATTAACTTGATAATGTTCTTGTTTTGTTTGCTCCTCTGTCTAAACAATAATTGAAGATTAATGAGTGATTTTTAAGCAATCTATTTGAGTATAGCCTGCCGTGCATTTCATTCTGCATTCACACCTGTATCTGCGTGAACGCTGGGCGTTTGATAGGAACAGAGAGAAGAGAGTCGTATGTTCTGTTAGCAGAGACGCACGAGAGCTTTGCTTGCGTCTTTTCCTCATGTTTGACGTGGAGCCAGTGGTCAGGAATAGGTTGAGTTTTTACTGCCATTGTGTAGTCTGCCCACACACACACACACACCACCCACCACCCACCACACACACACACACACATCACAGCTGTTGCTTTCATTACAGGCCTGTCAAACATAGTTGTGTTCATTCTGCAAGAGATTTCAGGAAGCCCTTTTCTCCTGTTCAGTTCCACTGAAACACACAGCTCTGATTGAACCGGTTGATTGAAAGTCAACATGATATCAGTATTTATTCACTCTGCCTATTTTCTTAATACATGTTCCTTGTCTTGGTGTGAATGAATCATGTGTGCCTGTTCTGAATTGTGACGTCAAATATACCAGACATTGAATATATGAGGTTATGTTTAGGAGTAGGTTCAGGGATAGTACCTAGTTAATGCAAATACTGTAAGTACATAGTATGTGCATGTCAGGATGGGACAGGATAATGAAGTGCTACCGACATTAGCTAGCCTATGTTTCACCCATCCACCTATTTTTTAATGCAAATTTTGGAATATCGCATTAAAAAAATGCCGGATGGAAACCAAAACCAATGCCAAGAAATTCCAAAAATGCGCATATAAATGTATGCACTCAATTGAGGCAGATATTTATTTATCTGATAAGAAAACGTGCATGAACTATGATGGAAACACATTTACCTAATAAATCGCTTAATGTGAAACACAAAACTCACATGACTTTGCCTCAACAGAGAATGTGATATAATAACTGGACTAACTAGCGGACCAATAGCATCACAGCATCGTTCGGAAAAGCCTGAAATCAGAATGATTTTGTAAAATGTCTCACACGATTACGTTCTCAAACATCAGCATCTGAATGCAAGATCACATGACAGCGTTTATTACGTGTTTCATCTGACGCTCTGAGACAAAACTCAGTTTCCGTCTCCAGTTTCTTCCCTGATTGCAGCAACTCCCATTTTTATTACAGATAACTTTTTTTTTCAATTTCCCAGTAAGTGACGATTTTGTCCTCTGGGACACATGGGAAGGAAACGCTGCTTCATTTGCAGATTTTTTATGCCAAATTTCAATTTTGTGTACAAGTTAAACTCTCTTCCAACTTTGGTTGGACACAGTTATTGGAGGATGTGTCCTGAAGTATATAGTCATAGGATTCGTCATTTTCTTTAAACTTTGCATTTGCTTCCCCCAAATCCCAAAAGAATAATTTGATCTACTATTCAAAATATAATTTCTATTTATAATATTTCTATTGATTTCCAAGTTAAATATGAGCTGTATGGTTCATCTTCATCCACACGTCCACTGTTCTTAAAGGGATAGTTCACCCAAAAATGATAATTCTGAAACTATTACTCGCCCTCATATTATTCCAGACCTTTATAACTTTATATATTTTTTCAGAACACAAAAGAAGACATTGCTTTTTTAATGGGGTCCGAAACAACATTTCCATTCAAAACTCCTTCTTTTATGTTCCACAGAAGAAAGTCAAACAGAATTGCATTGACATGAGGGCCAGTAAATGATGACAGAATGTAAATTTGTTTGGGTGAATGTCCACTTAATACTCGTCAAACATGTTTTTGTTCCACAGGTAATTACATCTGTCCGATCCAGTAAACGTAGCATTAATTTAACCACTCTATCCGTCCATCTCCTCTCACTTACTCTGTTTTCATACATGCATCTTCCTCATTCAATCTGCCATGTCACTCTCCTATAGTGTGCGTGAATCAGATGCTTGTTGCTAAGCAACAGGCGGCATATTCATTATTGAGCTGGGAAATATCCCCTTATGTAATTGTGCTTTTCCAAAGACCACACACACACACACCTGTCGGAGTGTGTGATCAGCAGTGTGTTTTTTCACCTCAAACGCATTTACATGCAGAATCTACAGGCGTCACACACACACACACACACACACACACACACACACACACACACACAATCTGATCTAGAAATAGAAATCCACAGTCTGGTCACAATCTCCTTCTGATGAGATAATGTTGATTATATTCTCATGTTCAACAGGATTCTGGTTTTTACTAATTAGTTTTGCTCACGCATAATTAAAGCATTGATACGCATTTTAAATCACATGCAAAAAAAAACATGCAAAGGACAAATTTTAATTTTATGATGGTTAAACTTTGCAATTACTCCGTGAATCACATGCTTTGCGAACCGGGAATCACGGACCAACGATCAACGATCCCTATACTTGACATCGCACACCTGCAATGTGACTATCATGGATGCGCACATCGCAATATCAATGCTAAAACGATATATTGTGCACCCCTAATAATAATGTAACTTAATTATTAGAAACCATTTTTAGATTTTTTTCCGAAAAGCACCATTATAAATCACTGCAAACACAGAACTATGTTCTATGCAGCCTACATAGTCAGCTACCTTCTAAGGGCTCATTCATCAGTGTGGTTTTGCAAACTTATTTTATTTAAAGATTTTTCACATTTTTACAGAACAACCCCCCACCCCATGCCAGCATATAAGTAACAAGAAAATAAAGTAAATAAATAATAAATAAATAAACAATAATGAT
>NW_027508757.1:1155000-1165000 GCF_051911475.1 Siphateles boraxobius
GGATTTTAATACTAGGCATTAGTAGGCTTTAAAAAGGCACACATATTGAGTCGAATAGTTGATTTTTACCAACATTTTTAGCACTGAAAAAAATATTCACTACTGTTCAAAAGTTTAGGGCTTGTAAAATGTTTTAATGTTTGTTAAATAAGTCTCTGGCCACCAACGCTGCATTTATTTGATTAAAGTACAATAAAATTGTGAAGTATTATTACAATTTAAAATAGCTGTTTTTTTATGTGAATATATTGTAAGCTGTAATTTATTCCTGTGATCAAAGCTGAATTTTCAGCATCATTACTCCAGTCTTCAGTGTCACATGATCCTTCAGAAATCACTATAATATGATGATTTGATGCTCAAGAAACATTTATGATTATTAATATCAATGTTGGAAACATTGAAAGTTCAAAAGAACAGCATTTATTTGAAACAGAAATATTTCGTAACATTATAATCCGTGCTGTATGAAAGTTAAAAACATGTTTAGCTAATTTTACCGACTCCAAACTTTTGAACAGAAGTGTAATTATAATCAACATTTTTCATGTTTTATCCACCATCTTGGAATTATTTAAGATCGGCTTGCAGTGCATTATGGGATTGTGTTTTCTGAGAAGTGACATTCTGACTAAAAGAAAGAAACTTCTGCTGATAACATTACAGTGCCTGAAATACTGCCTTTAAAGAGCCTCGAGGTTCAGACTCAAATATCCTTTAGTGGCCACTGTATCTTTAATGTGTGTGTGTATATACCAGGGATTTCTCAGAAACGGTTTAAACAAACACACAATTGCGTCACACGAACGTTTGACTCTTCTGGACTGTTTTCAGCGCCGCTGAAATGGATGTTTCTTCCTTTTTTGGTGTCTAGTGAAAGTGAGCCGACGACTGTTGTCAAATCGCTCAGATTCCTTTGGCTTCAGGCTGGATTATGTTTGTTCATTCATATCAGTGTGTTTTTATCATACTTCAAACGTATCTGTGTAGAATTTTCTTTTGGAGATGTTGGAAACCTAATAAAAATGTCCTGAACAGATGAAAAGCAAAGTTCAGTAGCTCTAAAGCGCTGTAACTGTAATTCTGCACGAATCAAACAAAGCTTTTACTTTCTTTATTCGTTGGGTCGAGGTGAACATGATTTGTCAGCGCAGTGTCTTCCTTCAGTCTGTCAGGCATAAGTATAAGTATATCTGTTGTTGAATGCAGCGGTGCGCTTGTTAAAAGTGTTTGTCGGGCGTTTAGAAGAGAGAATAATCTGGATTGTATTTTTAAGAGTCAGTTTTGGATGTGTTTGCTGGTGTTGATTTGTATTGGTAACAGCTCTGAATACATCCATAGCTATAGCCTGACTATATTAGATTAGTTTTTTTATTATGAATATGAATACATTTCGTTATTGAACATTGATGTACAGGGTTTCCCGCAGAAAATGTGTTCGTTAAGGTGGTGGTGTGTGGGTTGGGGGTTGGAATTGCAAAACTCCTGACACAAATTAAGACAAATACTGAAACTTGAGTCTTATATCTTTTTAATGATGTTTGCCTGATTATTTTTGTGATTCGTTTAACATTTATGACCTAAAAAAACTGTCAAATAGAAAATGTTTAGTTTAGCAACTTGCATCTGATCTCGCAGTTGCTCTGCTAAAATTCGCGCTGCGAACATAAAGCCCGCCTACTTTGATTTGATTGGTCATCTCAAATATTCTGACATTGATGAGCAGTGACAGACCAATGAGGCTCAGATGAACACACACACACACACTCTGTTTGTTCTGACGTGCTTGGCGCCGCTGTGAAAGAACGCGCTGATTACAAGACTGAAGCGAACACGAAGGCTTATCACATATTTAAAGATTGAAAGGGAGAAAACAGGACAGAGTAACACGGCGGATATCGCTCATATCATTTTTTTTGACGACGTAGTTAAGGCGGCCTTAGTTTCAAAGTGCTGCGGGAAACCCTGATGTATTTGATCATGCGTCTGCTTTGCATTGCAATAAAAGAACACAACAACACTCTTTAAAGTCAGCATGAAACGGAAGTTGCGCTCGTCTTTTCTTTCCTTATTGTGTCGTATATCCGAGTGAAACACTTCTGGAACAAGAACAAATGTGGGCGGGGCTTGATTTTGACCGTGGGGAATTGATTGGTGACAGGTTGCCCCGCCCACACCATCAGAGAAGAGAAGAGATGCTGTAATCAGAAGTTATTCTAATTCAAGATTATGAGCCAAATGGGTTTAAAACAATAATGATGTGCACTGATAATCATCTATAATAAATACTGCAATATTCCATATGGCCTATATATATATATATATATTAGAGGTGGGCATAGATTAATTTTTTTAATCTAGATTAATCTCACTGGAATCTTGGAATTAAAGCTGCAGTAGGGAGTTTTGAGAAAATGTCGACTTAGCCTGAAAAATGGAACAAGCACAACTTACAGGTCCAACCCCCTTGCTCTCTGCTACACTACAGCCCTCCCTCCACAGCTCCTCCCCCACAGCTCCTCCCCCACAGCTCCTCCCCCACAGCTCCTCCCTCCACAGCTCCTCCCTCCACAGCTCCTCCCCCACAGCTCCTCCCTCCACAGCTCCTCCCCCACAGCTCCTCCCCCACAGCTCCTCCCTCCACAGCTCCTCCCTCCACAGCTCCTCCCCCACAGCTCCTCCCTCCACAGCTCCTCCCTCCACAGCTCCTCCCTCCACAGCTCCTCCCCCACAGCTCCTCCCTCCACAGCTCCTCCCTCCACAGCTCCTCCCTCCACAGCTCCTCCCCCACAGCTCCTCCCTCCACAGCTCCTCCCCCACAGCGGCGCCTGCCGTGAACGCGCAGGCTAGTAAGCAGGACCACCGATGACGGCGGATTATAAACAGTTGTGGAACATTCACTAATAGGGACGAAACATCAACAATATACTTTACATTGACTATGGCCTGCCCATACTTTGACTACAAACTTGGTCCTCAAATCATTATGTATTTTGCAATACATGTAACTTTATAAGGTTGCACTCTTTCTATAAGTTATAAATAGCTACTAAGATAACGTTAAAGGATTAGTTCACTTTAAAAAAAAAACTTTTGCTGATAATTTACTCACCCCCATGTCATCCAAGATGTCCATGTCTTTCTTTCTTCAGTCGAAAAGAAATTAAGTTTTTGGATGAAAACATTCCAGGCTTTTTCTCCATATAATGGACTTCAATAGGACACAAACGTTTCAAGGAACAAATGACAGTTTCAGCGCAGCTTCAAAGGCTCAAATGTATTTCTCATTTGCAGAAATACACCGCTCCCGGTCAGAAACAACCAATCAGAGCCAGGAGGAATGTCTTAGCAGTGTCAATCACGCTCGTGTACGCGCTGATCACCCCTCTCTTGCACAGCGCGAGCGCGTACCGTCGTTCGTGACTCTCCTGTTCAAACTCGTTCATCCAAATGAACAAATCTTTTTTCGAGTCATTCGTTCGTTGAAAATGAACGAAATGACTCCAAAAAAGACTCGTTCAAAATGAACAAATCTTTTTTCGAGTCATTCGTTCGTTGAATGAACGAAATGACTCCAAAAAAGACTCGTTCAAAATGAACAAATCTTTTTTCGAGTCATTTCGTTCGTTTTTTATGAACGAAATGACTCGAAAAAAGATTCGTTCATTTGGATGAACGAGTTTGAACAGGAGAGTCACTAACGACGGTACGCGCTCGCGCTGTGCAAGAGAGGGGTGATCAGCGCGTACACGAGCGTGATTGACACTGCTAAGACATTCCTCCTGGCTCTGATTGGTTGTTTCTGACCGGGAGCGGTGTATTTCTGCAAATGGCAGTAGGACCACAGGGAGGAGCCAGAGGAGCTTGATTTTTTTCACAGATTATCTGTCTCATATTCTACTTTCAGGACATAATGAGAGTTTTAACAAATATTTGTTTACAAAAGCTACCTACTGGAGCTTTAATCTAGATTAAAATGGCTCATTTGAATTCTGCCGAAGGCATTCAGAATATCTGTGCTACCCAAATAATGACTAAAAGTAAGTCTTTGAGAATAGTTCGCCTCGCGTAGGGATGTGAATTTCTGCCAAAAATACCATTCGACAATAGAGGAGCAAAAGTCGAATATCGGTAAAATAAAATTCTAAAATAAAATAAATAAATAAAACGCACACTCACAATGACAGAAAGGGAGGCCAATTTCATCTTTAGCGATTTTTCATCAAACAAACTGTTTATTAATTGAACAAGTAACATGTTTTCGTCGTTTTTTTTAAAACATAGTAGGCTAATTGGAAGAAGAAAAAAACAATAAGCACGACGTAGCTACAGTCCGTTTTTGCATCGCCAAACCAGATGCTCGTTAGATAAAAAAATAATGTCATATGTAATAATGATTTTATGTGAACCTGCCTTTACCGGCAATAGCCTCCTCCTTTTTAAACAAATTAGTTTTCAATCAATGTAAACTATTCGTGTGACTATACCCCTGCGCAATACACACACATTACTGCGGGATGGCGGGTGTTCATTTCATAAACTGTACACAATGGTAGCTTATTTATTTTGTAGCCTATAAATTAATGTATATGTCCAACGGATAATGTCATACTTTTTAGTAGTGCTATCGTGGCGTAATAATCTGTTTGGTTGTAAAACGTATTAGCTGAATGAAATGAACTCGAATGTATCGTCCTGTGGAATCATTCATTCACAGACAGCTTACGAAGATGTTCAACTAATAAAGATCTTCATCGCTGGCAAAAATATGATGCATTTGCAGATTTGCTTTCACTAGACTAAACTGTAGCTCTTGATGTTCTTAAATCTTCCTGTTACGACTCCGTGTCGAGTGTGATTGAACGCGCTTCAGACGATTCAGTGCGTGAGGAACTGAACAGATCATTCAGACTGATTCGCGAACCGATTTAGACAGATCTGCCAACTTGTTTGATGAAGTCTTTGAACAGAATCGACCCAAAAGAGTGATTCATTTGTAAATTGAGCATCGCTCATGCCCATAAAAAAGATACAGCGCGCTTGGAATAAACTCATTTAACAACATGTAAAGTAACGAGAGGAACGATCAACGTAACATGTAAAAGTATACACATTGTGTCCCTGACAGGAAAATACCCTGCTGCGCGATTTGCGCAAAAATATAACGATATTCGAAAAAGCTATTTTATGATACCAACCCAACCTTGAGAATAGATTAACGGCGATATTTTTTTTATCGCCCGATAAGAGTCTCACGTTAACGCAGCACATTAACGACCGATAACGGCCCACCACTAATATATATATATATATATATATATATATATATATGCAGAATTTGATTTCATTCTGACTGTAATCATAGTAAAGTCTGGGCATCTGGAAGTGATCTACTTTTTAAATGTATATTTTGAAGGCTGTGTTTCTTGTTTTCTGGTGTGTGTGTGTGTTTGTTGAGTGTAATGTGATTATGCATGTCTGCTGTTTCTCATGGCTGTGTTTGTCTCTCGGTGCTGACAGTCTGATACACACATGACCTACAGATACAGATCTACACAGATTCTCCTCTGCATGGACACACTTTTATACCCTCTTGCAATTAAATATGCTCTTTTTATTACTCTATAAAGTTCAGGGCCTGAATTTCGTTTTGGAAAATAGGGGGGAAATCCCCCTTTAGGTTATTCTTATGGAGGGGATTTTTTAATTTGAGGAGGGAGTTTTTTTTAGACAATTTAAAAAAAAATACGTTTAGCTAAATGTTTGCTCACTCATTGTATTTGTGTTTTTACAATGGGCTCATTTTTTTTAGTTTACACAACAAGAGGAAGCTTGATTTCAATCTTTGAATTAAATTGAAAAAAGTAGCACAAATAAATACATAAAATAAAGAGAAAAGTTTAGGTCTAACACTAGTATTCAGAAATGCTAGAAACGGAAAAAAGTAATCAAATGAAAAATAACACGGAAGAGTCTTTTAGTCCTGTATAATTTGAATACATAGGCTATTAATCCTGATTTCTTACAATTAATGCTATCTTTTGTTGTTTTATATACAATAATGACAGACACAGTTTAGGCTACTCTCACTTTAAGAGCTAGTGCACGGATCCACGTTCACATGTTGCGTGTAAAGCGCAGTCCGCGCCACTTTCTCCTCTTTTAAAAAGGGCTCCCTGTTGCTAAGCGATCATGAGCCACGTTCTCCATGAAGACGAAGACGTTTCAGTAAAGGATGAACGCGCAAAAGACGCAACGTGAACGGCCCATACTGTTTTCATTATAGTGTCACATGCATTTTCTTTTTGTATTATTTTTTAAGACATAACCGATTGTGTTTGAGAGGATACTCCCCAAGACTGGAATTTAGACAATGTTGTGTGCTTTTGACCGTTAAAGCGCTATAATTCAAGAAAAATAACTCAGTTTTGTTACTCACGATCTGTTTGTTATGCGGGTTAAAATCGCGTGAATGTTTAAATAGGTAAGACTTAAAAAGACGCACAAATTATAAACATTAGTGACGATGCAATGGCCCGATTGTGCAAGTGACATTTCCATGATATGTCCCGACTCCTGAAACGCGAGAGTCTAGAGTCGCCGTCTGCAGCTGCACCGTGATTGGCTCGCCTTGTGGAACCTATTTTAAGAGACAGAGAAGACGCGGCAATGGCAGAATCAATCATGCTGTTTGTGTAATTGCGTCTCGCAGAAAGTTTTAAAATGACTGATTTGATCTTATAATCTGTTAGGTTAAATTTACTCATAGGCCTACATGCTAGATTGAATGAATGTTTGCGGGACTTTCCCGCATTTTAAACGCAAGACCTGCGGGAATTATTAAAATGATGCGCAATACCCGCAATCCCGCACCGAAATTCGAGCCCTGAAGTTACCACGAAACCAAAATCGGCAAATCTGATTTTTATGGAAAATTGCAGTATTTATTCTAAATGAAAGACGATCAATATCAACATGAAATATAAATGAGCTTATTTACTTTCTTAATTCATGTTCCTGGTTTAATTGTGAATTAACAGCACTGATGTTATTCCAAAGAAAAACATGTTTGCCTTCATAATCTATTTTTTTAATAACTTACTCCATTATTAAAATATTATTATTAATATCATTAATAACTTTCCTTTTCAGCTCATGTCAATCACCTTTATACTCTACTGTTCAAAAGCGTACGGTAAGAAAGTTTTGTTTTTGAAAGAAATTAGTACTTGTATTCACTAAGGACGCATTCAATTGATCAAAAGTCACATTAATGACATTTGTAATGTTATAAATAATTATATTTCAAATAAATGCTGTTCTTTTGAACTTTGTTCATCAAAGAATCCTGAAAAATAAAATTTGTCACAGTTTCCACAAAAATATGAACTGTTTTCATCATTGATAATAATCATAAATGTTTCTTGATCATCAAATCATCATATTATAGTGATTTCTGAAGGATCATGTGACACTGAAGACTGGAGTAATGATGCTGAAAATTCAGCTTTGATCACAGGAATAAATTACACTTTGCTATATATTCACATAGAAAACAGCTGTTTTAAATTGTAAAAATATATCTTAATATTACAGTTTTTACTGTATTTTTTGATGAAATAAATTGTGAGGAGAAGAGGCTTTTTTTTTTTTAAAGAATCTTACCGTCCCCAAACTTTTGTACCGTAGTCTACAGGGACACTTTTACCATCCCGTCCCTGTATGAATCAAGTCCTCTCTACATTTCTCTCATGTAATCTTCTCTGTCTCCTGGAAATATCTCACATTATGGAAGTAAAATGATTATGAGTGCATCTACACAATACATGATGAAACTAATCCGGGTGTGTGTTGAAGTGTTTACAGTATTTACAGAGCGTTTAAGGGGCGTGTGAATGTTTCAGTGTGTCGGTAGGCCAGTGCTAACGTGTGTGCGAGTGTGCGAGTGTGTGTGTGTGTGTGTGTGTGTGTGTATTTCAGTGTGGCATGTAAAGCCGACTGCTGGTGTGTTACGCGTCTCACATATGTGACATTCTCTGGCTGTCGCGTTGAACTGTGACACCGGACTCCAGATCCTGTTTTAGACACACAACCCAATATAAGCCTGCATAAGAAGCGCTGCGAGTGTGTGTGTGTGTGTAAGTGTAATAGAGGAGCGGGTGACTGACATCAGCATGTGAAGGTCACGTGTGTTTGTCAAATGCTAAACCTCATATGTGGACCGTCGTAAGATACTCCGAATGCTTTTCTAGCAGTTCAACATTGCAGAATAAAAGTAAAATTAAATTTCATCTGAAATGTCAACCAAAAGAGCGAGAGCAACGACTTCTCTGCTAATTTCATTAATTGCTCTTGTTTTTCATCAGTCATATAAAGACAACTTCAACTTCTCAAGCCTTTAATAGTTTTTCTGCATTGAAAATCCTATTAAATTGTCTTAAGTGCTGAAAACTTAGAATGATATTTTATGGTTATGGTGATGTTACTCATCTTCAATCCACAGTATTCCTGCGCCCCATGACGCTTTGCGCGAATTATGGGTGTAACTTCCGTTAAGCTGTAAACAATCAGTGAAAGACTATTTTTTATTTTTTTTATTTTTTTATTACGCTTTTATTGTCAACAACAGGTAGCATGTACAGTGTCATATCTCATATAACAAACAAATAATTCACATGCCTCAACAAGAATAAAAAAAAATTATAATAATAAAAATAAAATAAAAAGATGAGAGGGTACATAAGCATCAGTTTACAAATAGATATACATTATACATTTAACAATTCCACAGGGTATTCCAATGCAATTTAAATCAGTGAAAGACTAGCTCTGGACGCAATAATATATTTTTAAACCGTGTACGATGACATTACATTATTCTACTTACCCTTCAACCATTGAACATTAAAAGGACATTTAAAAGTGTAAAAGCGTAAACAAGGTACTTTCAACAGACCATGAATAATCTATGAAAAAGTATCTTTCCACAGCAACATCGGCGGTAATCTGTAGTATGTAACATACGTTGCCTTAATAATAAAAAAATGTTTTACTTCAGCATTGCGTGATACTATTTTAAAGTGATTTCCGTCATTTTGACGGATAATAAATTGTAAATTTACCTGTGAAACCAAACCTGGAAAGAGACGTGCAGGATTTGGGGAGTATTCCAGTGAATTGGTATAGGCTACATCGTAAATTAAATCGGGAGAACAGACCACAAATGTGCAGTATATGTTGACCTTTATCATACTATTACAGCGAAATTCAAAAGTAAAAAAGAAAATAATCATGAGGAAAAGAATTCAGAGCTCTTACTATAGATATTCTTGTTATAGTATGTCACGTTAAAATACCAAGTGTTACGTTATTCTGATGTTTTTCTTAGATAAAACATGAAAGAAAACTGATAGCTCATTGAGTCAAACTGACGGATCAGCTTTATTTGTAGGGCAACCTTATGATTTGAAATGATTCGTTTCAGTCTTTTTGAATGGGAGTTCCCCAAACCGGAAGTGCCACCCATAATTCAAAACGCAGTAAGCTCGTCAGGAATAAGGTGGATACAAAATATAAATTTTTCATTAACAGTGCATTTTATTAGATATTTTGTTTCATATGCTCTCTGACAAGTCAGCTGTCCTATTGTTATTCCTTTTTTTTTTTAAATAAATGTATTCGTATTTTTTAAGCTTATATTCGATATTTCCGTCTGCCGCTGAACATCACAGTATCGTACAAGATATTTTTGCTTTGTGATGTTATATTTATGACAATTAAACATGTTTCCCCCAAATTATCATTACTGTAATGCATACAGACAGTGTACTTTTCATTTCTCATGTAATTCTCAATGGTGGGTCTCATTAGATTCAAATTATTGTAATGCAGTAATTTATACCACATTAAGATGATTTTTTTAATTTAAATCAGAATAAATTAAATGCAGTACAACTTATATAATTATGTATAAATATATATATTTTTGCATTATGCTACC
>NW_027508757.1:1170000-1185000 GCF_051911475.1 Siphateles boraxobius
CTCTTGTGTTTGAGGATGTCACACACACTCGCTCATGTGTTTGAGGATGTCACACACACTTGCTCATGTGTTTGAGGATGTCACACACACTCGCTCTTGTGTTTGAGGATGTCACACACACTCACTCTTGTGTTTGAGGATGTCACACACACTCGCTCATGTGTTTGAGGATGTCACACACACTCACTCGTGTGTTTGAGGATGTCACACACACTCGCTCGTGTGTTTGAGGATGTCACACACACTCGCTCGTGTGTTTGAGGATGTCACACACACTCGCTCTTGTGTTTGAGGATGTCACACACACTCGCTCATGTGTTTGAGGATGTCACACACACTCGCTCATGTGTTTGAGGATGTCACACACACTCACTCTTGTGTTTGAGGATGTCACACACACTCGCTCATGTGTTTGAGGATGTCACACACACTCGCTCTTGTGTTTGAGGATGTCACACACACTCGCTCTTGTGTTTGAGGATGTCACACACACTCGTTTGTGTGTTTGAGGATGTCACACACACTCGCTCTTGTGTTTGAGGATGTCACACACACTCACTCGTGTGTTTGAGGATGTCACACACACTCGCTCATGTGTTTGAGGATGTCACACACACTCGCTCGTGTTTGAGGATGTCACACACTCGCTCGTGTTTGAGGATGTCACACACACTCGCTCATGTGTTTGAGGATGTCACACACACTCGCTCATGTGTTTGAGGATGTCACACACACTCACTCGTGTGTTTGAGGATGTCACACACACTCGCTCGTGTGTTTGAGGATGTCACACACACTCGCTCATGTGTTTGAGGATGAGGATGTCACACACACACTCGCTCATGTGTTTGAGGATGAGGATGTCACACACACACTCGCTCATGTGTTTGAGGATGTCACACACACTCGCTCGTGTGTTTGAGGATGTCACACACACTCGCTCTTGTGTTTGAGGATGTCACACACACTCGCTCGTGTGTTTGAGGATGTCACACACACTCGCTCGTGTGTTTGAGGATGAGGATGTCACACACACACTCGCTCGTGTGTTTGAGGATGTCACACACACTCGCTCATGTGTTTGAGGATGTCACACACACTCGCTCATGTGTTTGAGGATGTCACACACACTCGCTCGTGTGTTTGAGGATGTCACACACACTCGCTCGTGTGTTTGAGGATGTCACACACACTCGCTCGTGTTTGAGGATGTCACACACACTCGCTCGTGTTTGAGGATGTCACACACACTCGCTCGTGTTTGAGGATGTCACACACACTCGCTCATGTGTTTGAGGATGTCACACACACTCGCTCGTGTGTTTGAGGATGTCACACACACTCGCTCGTGTGTTTGAGGATGTCACACACACTCGCTCGTGTTTGAGGATGTCACACACACTCGCTCGTGTTTGAGGATGTAACACACACTCGCTCGTGTGTTTGAGGATGTCACACACACTCGCTCGTGTGTTTGAGGATGTCACACACACTCGCTCGTGTTTGAGGATGTCACACACACTCGCTCGTGTTTGAGGATGTCACACACACTCGCTCGTGTTTGAGGATGTCACACACACTCGCTCGTGTTTGAGGATGTCACACACACTCGCTCGTGTTTGAGGATGTCACACACACTCGCTCATGTGTTTGAGGATGTCACACACACTCGCTCATGTGTTTGAGGATGTCACACACACTCGCTCATGTGTTTGAGGATGTCACACACACTCGCTCCTGTGTTTGAGGATGTCACACACACTCGCTCGTGTGTTTGAGGATGTCACACACACTCGCTCGTGTTTGAGGATGTCACACACACTCGCTCGTGTTTGAGGATGTAACACACACTCGCTCATGTGTTTGAGGATGTCACACACACTCGCTCATGAGTCTGAGGATGTAACACACACTCGCTCGTGTGTTTGAGGATGTCACACACACTCGCTCGTGTGTTTGAGGATGTCACACACACTCGCTCCTGTGTTTGAGGATGTCACACACACTCGCTCGTGTTTGAGGATGTCACACACACTCGCTCGTGTGTTTTAGGATGTCACACACACTCGCTCGTGTGTTTGAGGATGTCACACACACTCGCTCTTGTGTTTGAGGATGTCACACACACTCACTCTTGTGTTTGAGGATGTCACACACACTCGCTCATGTGTTTGAGGATGTCACACACACTTGCTCATGTGTTTGAGGATGTCACACACACTCGCTCTTGTGTTTGAGGATGTCACACACACTCACTCTTGTGTTTGAGGATGTCACACACACTCGCTCATGTGTTTGAGGATGTCACACACACTCACTCTTGT
Organism: Siphateles boraxobius; assembly: GCF_051911475.1. Lineage (NCBI taxonomy): Eukaryota > Metazoa > Chordata > Actinopteri > Cypriniformes > Leuciscidae > Siphateles > Siphateles boraxobius. Next base: position 1,172,325 of record NW_027508757.1, read on the forward strand.
GTTTGAGGATGTCACACACACTCGCTCGTGTGTTTGAGGATGTCACACACACTCGCTCGTGTGTTTGAGGATGTCACACACACTCGCTCTTGTGTTTGAGGATGTCACACACACTCGCTCGTGTGTTTGAGGATGTCACACACACTCGCTCTTGTGTTTGAGGATGTCACACACACTCGCTCATGTGTTTGAGGATGTCACACACACTCGCTCTTGTGTTTGAGGATGTCACACACACTCGCTCTTGTGTTTGAGGATGTCACACACACTCGTTTGTGTGTTTGAGGATGTCACACACACTCGCTCTTGTGTTTGAGGATGTCACACACACTCACTCGTGTGTTTGAGGATGTCACACACACTCGCTCATGTGTTTGAGGATGTCACACACACTCGCTCGTGTTTGAGGATGTCACACACTCGCTCGTGTTTGAGGATGTCACACACACTCGCTCATGTGTTTGAGGATGTCACACACACTCGCTCATGTGTTTGAGGATGTCACACACACTCACTCGTGTGTTTGAGGATGTCACACACACTCGCTCGTGTGTTTGAGGATGTCACACACACTCGCTCATGTGTTTGAGGATGAGGATGTCACACACACACTCGCTCATGTGTTTGAGGATGAGGATGTCACACACACACTCGCTCATGTGTTTGAGGATGTCACACACACTTGCTCGTGTGTTTGAGGATGTCACACACACTCGCTCTTGTGTTTGAGGATGTCACACACACTCGCTCGTGTGTTTGAGGATGTCACACACACTCGCTCGTGTGTTTGAGGATGAGGATGTCACACACACACTCGCTCGTGTGTTTGAGGATGTCACACACACTCGCTCATGTGTTTGAGGATGTCACACACACTCGCTCATGTGTTTGAGGATGTCACACACACTCGCTCGTGTGTTTGAGGATGTCACACACACTCGCTCGTGTGTTTGAGGATGTCACACACACTCGCTCGTGTGTTTGAGGATGTCACACACACTCGCTCGTGTGTTTGAGGATGTCACACACACTCGCTCATGTGTTTGAGGATGTCACACACACTCGCTCGTGTGTTTGAGGATGTCACACACACTCGCTCGTGTGTTTGAGGATGTCACACACACTCGCTCGTGTGTTTGAGGATGTCACACACACTCGCTCGTGTTTGAGGATGTCACACACACTCGCTCGTGTTTGAGGATGTCACACACACTCGCTCGTGTTTGAGGATGTCACACACACTCGCTCATGTGTTTGAGGATGTCACACACACTCGCTCGTGTGTTTGAGGATGTCACACACACTCGCTCGTGTGTTTGAGGATGTCACACACACTCGCTCGTGTTTGAGGATGTCACACACACTCGCTCGTGTTTGAGGATGTAACACACACTCGCTCGTGTGTTTGAGGATGTCACACACACTCGCTCGTGTGTTTGAGGATGTCACACACACTCGCTCGTGTTTGAGGATGTCACACACACTCGCTCGTGTTTGAGGATGTCACACACACTCGCTCGTGTTTGAGGATGTCACACACACTCGCTCGTGTTTGAGGATGTCACACACACTCGCTCGTGTTTGAGGATGTCACACACACTCGCTCATGTGTTTGAGGATGTCACACACACTCGCTCATGTGTTTGAGGATGTCACACACACTCGCTCATGTGTTTGAGGATGTCACACACACTCGCTCCTGTGTTTGAGGATGTCACACACACTCGCTCGTGTGTTTGAGGATGTCACACACACTCGCTCGTGTTTGAGGATGTCACACACACTCGCTCGTGTTTGAGGATGTAACACACACTCGCTCATGTGTTTGAGGATGTCACACACACTCGCTCATGAGTCTGAGGATGTCACACACACTCGCTCCTGTGTTTGAGGATGTCACACACACTCGCTCCTGTGTTTGAGGATGTCACACACACTCGCTCGTGTTTGAGGATGTCACACACACTCGCTCGTGTGTTTTAGGATGTCACACACACTCGCTCGTGTGTTTGAGGATGTCACACACACTCGCTCTTGTGTTTGAGGATGTCACACACACTCACTCTTGTGTTTGAGGATGTCACACACACTCGCTCATGTGTTTGAGGATGTCACACACACTTGCTCATGTGTTTGAGGATGTCACACACACTCGCTCTTGTGTTTGAGGATGTCACACACACTCACTCTTGTGTTTGAGGATGTCACACACACTCGCTCATGTGTTTGAGGATGTCACACACACTCACTCTTGTGTTTGAGGATGTCACACACACTCGCTCGTGTGTTTGAGGATGTCACACACACTCGCTCGTGTGTTTGAGGATGTCACACACACTCGCTCTTGTGTTTGAGGATGTCACACACACTCGCTCGTGTGTTTGAGGATGTCACACACACTCGCTCTTGTGTTTGAGGATGTCACACACACTCGCTCATGTGTTTGAGGATGTCACACACACTCGCTCTTGTGTTTGAGGATGTCACACACACTCGCTCTTGTGTTTGAGGATGTCACACACACTCGTTTGTGTGTTTGAGGATGTCACACACACTCGCTCTTGTGTTTGAGGATGTCACACACACTCACTCGTGTGTTTGAGGATGTCACACACACTCGCTCATGTGTTTGAGGATGTCACACACACTCGCTCGTGTTTGAGGATGTCACACACTCGCTCGTGTTTGAGGATGTCACACACACTCGCTCATGTGTTTGAGGATGTCACACACACTCGCTCATGTGTTTGAGGATGTCACACACACTCACTCGTGTGTTTGAGGATGTCACACACACTCGCTCGTGTGTTTGAGGATGTCACACACACTCGCTCATGTGTTTGAGGATGAGGATGTCACACACACACTCGCTCATGTGTTTGAGGATGAGGATGTCACACACACACTCGCTCATGTGTTTGAGGATGTCACACACACTTGCTCGTGTGTTTGAGGATGTCACACACACTCGCTCTTGTGTTTGAGGATGTCACACACACTCGCTCGTGTGTTTGAGGATGTCACACACACTCGCTCGTGTGTTTGAGGATGAGGATGTCACACACACACTCGCTCGTGTGTTTGAGGATGTCACACACACTCGCTCATGTGTTTGAGGATGTCACACACACTCGCTCATGTGTTTGAGGATGTCACACACACTCGCTCGTGTGTTTGAGGATGTCACACACACTCGCTCGTGTGTTTGAGGATGTCACACACACTCGCTCGTGTGTTTGAGGATGTCACACACACTCGCTCGTGTGTTTGAGGATGTCACACACACTCGCTCGTGTTTGAGGATGTCACACACACTCGCTCGTGTTTGAGGATGTAACACACACTCGCTCGTGTGTTTGAGGATGTCACACACACTCGCTCGTGTGTTTGAGGATGTCACACACACTCGCTCGTGTTTGAGGATGTCACACACACTCGCTCGTGTTTGAGGATGTCACACACACTCGCTCATGTGTTTGAGGATGTCACACACACTCGCTCATGTGTTTGAGGATGTCACACACACTCGCTCATGTGTTTGAGGATGTCACACACACTCGCTCCTGTGTTTGAGGATGTCACACACACTCGCTCCTGTGTTTGAGGATGTCACACACACTCGCTCATGTGTTTGAGGATGTCACACACACTCGCTCGTGTTTGAGGATGTCACACACACTCGCTCGTGTGTTTTAGGATGTCACACACACTCGCTCGTGTGTTTGAGGATGTCACACACACTCGCTCGTGTGTTTGAGGATGTCACACACACTCGCTCGTGTGTTTGAGGATGTCACACACACTCGCTCGTGTGTTTGAGGATGTCACACACACTCGCTCCTGTGTTTGAGGATGTCACACACACTCGCTCCTGTGTTTGAGGATGTCACACACACTCGCTCATGTGTTTGAGGATGTCACACACACTCGCTCATGAGTTTGAGGATGTCACACACACTCGCTCGTGTGTTTGAGGATGTCACAAACACTCGCTCTTGCGTTTGAGGATGTCACACACACTCCCTCTTGTGTTTTTGAGGATATCACACACACTCGCTCGTGTGTTTGAGGATGTCACACACACTCGCTCATGTGTTTGAGGATGTCACACACACTCGCTCATGTTTTTGAGGATGTCACACACACTCGCTCGTGTGTTTGAGGATGTCACACACACTCGCTCGTGTGTTTGAGGATATCACACACACTCGCTCATGTGTTTGAGGATGTCACACACACTCGCTCGTGTGTTTGAGGATGTCACACACACTCGCTCGTGTGTTTGAGGATATCACACACACTCGCTCGTGTGTTTGAGGATGTCACACACACTCGCTCGTGTGTTTGAGGATGTCACACACACTCGCTCTTGTGTTTGAGGATGTCACACACACTCGCTCATGTGTTTGAGGATGAGGATGTCACACACACTCGCTCGTGTGTTTGAGGATGTCACACACACTCGCTCATGTGTTTGAGGATGTCACACACACTCGCTCATGTGTTTGAGGATGTCACACACACTCGCTCATGTGTTTGAGGATGAGGATGTCACACACACTCGCTCGTGTGTTTGAGGATGTCACACACTCGCTCATGTGTTTGAGGATGTCACACACACTCGCTCATGTGTTTGAGGATGTCACACACACTCGCTCATGTGTTTGAGGATGTCACACACACTCGCTCATGTGTTTGAGGATGTCACACACACTCGCTCATGTGTTTGAGGATGTCACACACACTCGCTCATGTGTTTGAGGATGTCACACACACTCGCTCATGTGTTTGAGGATGAGGATGTCACACACACTCGCTCATGTGTTTGAGGATGTCACACACACTCGCTCGTGTGTTTGAGGATGTCACACACACTCGCTCGTGTGTTTGAGGATGTCACACTCGCTCATGTGTTTGAGGATGTCACACACACTCGCTCATGTGTTTGAGGATGTCACACACACTCGCTCGTGTGTTTGAGGATGTCACACACACTCGCTCATGTGTTTGAGGATGAGGATGTCACACACACTCGCTCGTGTGTTTGAGGATGTCACACACACTCGCTCATGTGTTTGAGGATGTCACACACACTCGCTCATGTGTTTGAGGATGTCACACACACTCGCTCATGTGTTTGAGGATGTCACACACACTCGCTCATGTGTTTGAGGATGTCACACACACTCGCTCATGTGTTTGAGGATGTCACACACACTCGCTCGTGTGTTTGAGGATGTCACACACACTCGCTCGTGTGTTTGAGGATGTCACACACACTCGCTCGCTCATGTGTTTGAGGATGTCACACACACTCGCTCATGTGTTTGAGGATGTCACACACACTCGCTCATGTGTTTGAGGATGTCACACACACTCGCTCATGTGTTTGAGGATGAGGATGTCACACACACTCGCTCATGTGTTTGAGGATGTCACACACACTCGCTCGTGTGTTTGAGGATGTCACACACACTCGCTCGTGTGTTTGAGGATGTCACACACACTCGCTCATGTGTTTGAGGATGTCACACACACACTCGCTCATGTGTTTGAGGATGTCACACACACTCGCTCGTGTGTTTGAGGATGTCACACACACTCGCTCGTGTGTTTGAGGATGTCACACACACTCGCTCATGAGTTTGAGGATGTCACACACACTCGCTCATGTGTTTGAGGATGTCACACACACTCGCTCATGAGTTTGAGGATGTCACACACACTCGCTCAAGGATGTCACACACACTCGCTCATGTGTTTGAGGATGTCACACACACTCGCTCATGAGTCTGAGGATATCACACACACTCGCTCATGTGTTTGAGGATGTCACACACACTCGCTCTTGTGTTTGAGGATGTCACACACACTCACTCGTGTTTGAGGATGTCACACACACTCGCTCGTGTGTTTGAGGATGTCACACACACTCGCTCGTGTGTTTGAGGATGTCACACACACTCGCTCGTGTGTTTGAGGATGTCACACACACTCGCTCCTGTGTTTGAGGATGTCACACACACTCGCTCCTGTGTTTGAGGATGTCACACACACTCGCTCCTGTGTTTGAGGATGTCACACACACTCGCTCATGTGTTTGAGGATGTCACACACACTCGCTCATGAGTTTGAGGATGTCACACACACTCGCTCGTGTGTTTGAGGATGTCACAAACACTCGCTCTTGCGTTTGAGGATGTCACACACACTCCCTCTTGTGTTTTTGAGGATATCACACACACTCGCTCGTGTGTTTGAGGATGTCACACACACTCGCTCATGTGTTTGAGGATGTCACACACACTCGCTCATGTTTTTGAGGATGTCACACACACTCGCTCGTGTGTTTGAGGATGTCACACACACTCGCTCGTGTGTTTGAGGATATCACACACACTCGCTCATGTGTTTGAGGATGTCACACACACTCGCTCGTGTGTTTGAGGATGTCACACACACTCGCTCGTGTGTTTGAGGATATCACACACACTCGCTCGTGTGTTTGAGGATGTCACACACACTCGCTCGTGTGTTTGAGGATGTCACACACACTCGCTCTTGTGTTTGAGGATGTCACACACACTCGCTCATGTGTTTGAGGATGAGGATGTCACACACACTCGCTCGTGTGTTTGAGGATGTCACACACACTCGCTCATGTGTTTGAGGATGTCACACACACTCGCTCATGTGTTTGAGGATGTCACACACACTCGCTCATGTGTTTGAGGATGAGGATGTCACACACACTCGCTCGTGTGTTTGAGGATGTCACACACTCGCTCATGTGTTTGAGGATGTCACACACACTCGCTCATGTGTTTGAGGATGTCACACACACTCGCTCATGTGTTTGAGGATGTCACACACACTCGCTCATGTGTTTGAGGATGTCACACACACTCGCTCATGTGTTTGAGGATGTCACACACACTCGCTCATGTGTTTGAGGATGTCACACACACTCGCTCATGTGTTTGAGGATGAGGATGTCACACACACTCGCTCATGTGTTTGAGGATGTCACACACACTCGCTCGTGTGTTTGAGGATGTCACACACACTCGCTCGTGTGTTTGAGGATGTCACACTCGCTCATGTGTTTGAGGATGTCACACACACTCGCTCATGTGTTTGAGGATGTCACACACACTCGCTCGTGTGTTTGAGGATGTCACACACACTCGCTCATGTGTTTGAGGATGAGGATGTCACACACACTCGCTCGTGTGTTTGAGGATGTCACACACACTCGCTCATGTGTTTGAGGATGTCACACACACTCGCTCATGTGTTTGAGGATGTCACACACACTCGCTCATGTGTTTGAGGATGTCACACACACTCGCTCATGTGTTTGAGGATGTCACACACACTCGCTCATGTGTTTGAGGATGTCACACACACTCGCTCGTGTGTTTGAGGATGTCACACACACTCGCTCGTGTGTTTGAGGATGTCACACACACTCGCTCGCTCATGTGTTTGAGGATGTCACACACACTCGCTCATGTGTTTGAGGATGTCACACACACTCGCTCATGTGTTTGAGGATGTCACACACACTCGCTCATGTGTTTGAGGATGAGGATGTCACACACACTCGCTCATGTGTTTGAGGATGTCACACACACTCGCTCGTGTGTTTGAGGATGTCACACACACTCGCTCGTGTGTTTGAGGATGTCACACACACTCGCTCATGTGTTTGAGGATGTCACACACACACTCGCTCATGTGTTTGAGGATGTCACACACACTCGCTCGTGTGTTTGAGGATGTCACACACACTCGCTCGTGTGTTTGAGGATGTCACACACACTCGCTCATGAGTTTGAGGATGTCACACACACTCGCTCATGTGTTTGAGGATGTCACACACACTCGCTCATGAGTTTGAGGATGTCACACACACTCGCTCAAGGATGTCACACACACTCGCTCATGTGTTTGAGGATGTCACACACACTCGCTCATGAGTCTGAGGATATCACACACACTCGCTCATGTGTTTGAGGATGTCACACACACTCGCTCTTGTGTTTGAGGATGTCACACACACTCACTCGTGTTTGAGGATGTCACACACACTCGCTCGTGTGTTTGAGGATGTCACACACACTCGCTCGTGTGTTTGAGGATGTCACACACACTCGCTCGTGTGTTTGAGGATGTCACACACACTCGCTCCTGTGTTTGAGGATGTCACACACACTCGCTCGTGTGTTTGAGGATGTCACACACACTCGCTCGTGTGTTTGCGGATGTCACACACTCGGTCCCTGTTGACCTGTGTCTAATTTGATGAACCTGAATACAGTGATGCGTGAACTGATCACATGACCCCTGCGCTCAGGTGTAACCTCATCTCTATCATTAAAGGTGTATTATCTGTGACAGTGTGTGAGGGTCCACAGCGATGATGCGTTTCCTGTTCCCCTCCCGAGAGAGAGGCGTTCTTCAGGGATATTTCAGGAAAGGCTTTTATTAATTCATGAACTGGAAACGGGTTTAATGACTCTGATGATGTATTATTCTCATGACTTCAGGTCTGAAACATGAATCTGTCGAGAGTCACACACACACTTCATTTCATTTCACTTCAGCATTCAGATGATGCATGTGTCCTAAAGTCCATTCATTTAAAGAAATGTATGTAAAGCGATTTCTAAACACTTTAGAAAAAGTTATTATTCATTTTGGTTACTTTATTATTATTATTAATAGTAATATTGATACAAATTAACCAAAATTATTACAACACATTATTTTCCTTTTCTTCTTTTTATTATTATTAATAAAATAATAAAACAATTATAAAAATTCACACAATTGCAATAATATTTATAACATTTTGCAACTTACAGTATTATTAATATTAATAATAATAATAATTCACCAAAATCAGTACAACATTATTTAGAAATGCTTTTCTTCTTTTTTAAATAATAATAATGCTAAAAAAAATTAACTCAAATTAATACAACACATTATTTTCCTTTTCTTCTTGTTATTATTAGTAAAACAATAAAAGTAATAATAATAAAAAATAACAAAAATGTACACAATTGCAATAATATTTATAACATTTTACAACTTGCTGTATTATTAATATTAAGAATAATTAAAATGTACACATTATTTTTAAATTGTATTATTACTTTTATTGTTAATAATATTGTTAGTTTTATTACAAAATAATAATAAAAAAGGACAATCTTAGCTAATTAAAAGGTTAATAATAATAATTAGAATAATATAAATAATTAACCAAGATCAATACATTTTAAAGTGTTAATAATAAGAATAATAAGAATGTAATAGATCATATATATATGATCCATTTAAAGTATTGTGAACTATTTGAATTTTGATAATGAAAGTAATAATAGCACATCTGTAAAGCTGCATGTGACTGTTTCAAATCGACCTGATTAAAAGTGTTCATTTATTAGGACAAAACCCTCGTTAGAGTGAATTATTCTGTCAGATTCTGATAAAGCATCGATGCTCCATCAGAGTTTGCGTGCGTGCGTGCGTGCGTGCGTGCGTGCGTGCGTGCGTGCGAGTGAGTGTGCATGTGTGTGTGTTTGTTTGTTTGTGCATATACGTGTGTGTTTGTGTGTGTAAATGTTTGTTAGTGCATATATGTGTGCATGTTTGTGAGTGTGTGTGTGCATGTTTGTGAAGGTGTGTGTGAACGTGTGTGTATGTTTGTGTGTGCTAATGTGTGTGTGTGCATGTTTGTGTGTGTGCACGTGTATGCGCATGTTTGTGAGTGTGTGTGCACGTGTGTTTGTATGTTAGTGTGTGCATGTTTATAATTGTGTGTGTGTGTGTCTGTTTTTGTTTGTGAGAGTGTGTGTGGTCTCAAACCTCCTCCGTCTGGAATACAGATCAAGTATAAACCGACAGTTTATCAGTAACCCGTCCGTCGAGTGCTTTCAGCAATATTCATAGAGTCGTTCGTGAAGTTTGATTATACACTGAAACAGAAAATACTCTATAAACAATTTCCACTAGAAATGCTAGTAAAAGTCAGTTATTTACAAAGCGACAGCAAGTAACACATTTATTTAATTATGAAATATAGACTGAAATAGTATTTTCTTGTGAAACAATCTAATAATCCTTCTTTTATTTGCAACTTCGAATTAATTTTTTTTTTTACAATGTAGCGCAGAGATAATCTTAATCAACATATGGAAACCATTTAACAAACAATTTTATTGTATTTAATGCATTAAATATGTTTTACGCCAACATTAAAATGGCTTCATTCTGTTCTGAAAATATAACCATAAAAAACATTTGCGTTACTTGAAATGAAATAAACGTTAACTTAAAGTAAAATATATATAAAAAAATAATTTTATTTACTAATTTTTTTTTTTTTTAAATTACAAAAAAAAATACTAAAATAAAAACAGAACATTTAAAAATTCAAAATATTAATAAAAACTATAATGATATCTCAATGATAATAAAATAACAGATTCATTATGATGCGGCTAGTTATTTATTATGCAGATTATGTATTTGTTGTCTGTAATTGTGAGTCTCCACACCCGTGATGCGTGTGTGTGTGTGTGTGTGTGAGTGTCCACACTCATGATGCGTGCGTGCGTGTGTGTGTGTGAGTGTGTGTCTCCACACTCATGATGTGTGCGTGCGTGTGTATGTGTGAGTGTGTGTCTCCACACCTGTGATGCGTGCAGAAGGGAATCCTGGGAATCATCAGCTGTGAACAAACACATCCCTGCTTCACTCTGCATATTTACAACCAAACCTGCGCTTCACACACACACACACACACACACACACACACACACACACACACACACACACACACACACGATCCTGAATCTGACAGCCGCTCTCCACACACACACCTGATTTATCTGTCTCACCTAGGGATGCTCATTACATTCATTTCCCCGACCGACAACCGCCGCTCGTTATCCGAGTATTAACCGTTAACTGATTAGATTATAAATATTGAATTGGCATTAAATAATAATAAAATTGACGAGTGTCCGTGACCCGTTAAAAATACCAAAAAAATAATTCACGGGTTTATATTAATGTGCAAACAGCAGCAAACAGAATAAAAGAACCTGGATTCACATCACATTTTCACTCACCTGCAGCATTTCTGACAGTGACAACAGAGAAAAACATAAAATAGAGCAACAATAAATATATATATTTTTAACTTAAATAATTCCCAAATTAAGATGACAAAAAGAAAAAATAGCAGGCCGTCAAATAAAAATAGCAGGCCTACCTCAATCCACACCTTGTCTAGTTTTTATTTTTTTTTAAAGTAAGGGGTAGGGGTAGGGCTTTGACTTTTGCCCAAAAATCATATTCGAAGTTTGTTTGTTTATTAATATTCAAATATTAATTATTAATATTTAGACCATTAAATTCCGCGGCGCTAGGGCTAAGGGGGCTTATGCCCCGAATGTTTTAAGTAAAGCCCCAAATATTTTGTTACCTTGTCTTTCTCATCGAGCTAACAATTAATCAGAAAAACAAATGTGAATAAGATTACAGCTGCCGCGATTAACTTACCTAATCATGAAAAGTGCATAGGCGATTACAGTTTTATTTATATTTTTATCTCTGCATTAAAGGTACTTGCAACGTGCTTTTGCAGCTTTGAGCATTGTAGCCAATCACAGACATGTCTGTTGAACACATCGGCCAATCAGATGTGTTCCTGTGCTGAAGATGTGTTTTGCGCGAGCTCACCGTCACCGAGTTCTACACTTTTCGCAAACCTGTCATTATTATTGGCAATAAACTTAAGATGCAAATAAGAGATTCTCGCCAATGTATTTGATATTCTTGATGCTGCTCTGATGCACTCCATTACGCACCGCTCTGTTTGTTTTCATGATGACTCATGGTTCAGCGGTCTAACGTTAGCTCATCGATGTCAAAATGATTAAAGAAGCCGGGTCTTAAGTTACCGTTCACAGAAGGATGTTAACAGTGAACGAATACCTGGTAAAATGTAAGTAGCGCAACACGTTGCTTTTCAAATTGTCAGGAGTGTAGATTTCGAACTCCTCGTCAGGAGTTGTTGTTGTTGGCGTTCGCGCTATTGTTTTGATATACAAAATATGCGCTGCGCTGACCAGGACACTAACGTCACCTACAGGAGCCCAGATGACCAATAATTGCCCTGCTAATGAGCTCGTGATTCACAACTTCACCAGGCGTGAAAAAGCCTCGGAATCTGAATTGAAAACAACGTTTACAAGCAAACATATTTACACAAAATAATGCCCATATCAGGTTCAAATATTAAAGGCTGCCTAATATTCGTTTGAATATCATTATTTTTTTATATATTCGTATTCTATTCGAATAACGAAGTTCGGAGTCAAAGCCCTAATGTGAGGTTAGTCTGGGTCTCCGATGGCACAGATATCCCGGGAACACAGAGATAACGTCTCGCTGGAGTGGCCAGCTTCGGGAAGCGCTTCATTTGCTCGTGGATGTTTGCTTCGCCAGTCATATTGCATTGTACTTGCACCACTGCTGTATTTTAATACCGCATAGCATATTTTACAAGTAACTTCGTCTCTCTTTCTGTGGAAATGGTCCCACACAGTAGCTACTTCTTTCTCAGTGAAATATGTCTGACGGCACGTGTGGTTGT
>NW_027508757.1:1187500-1197500 GCF_051911475.1 Siphateles boraxobius
TTTTAGGCCCTGTCCACACGGAGTGCAACACAAATTTTGTATCGTATTGGCGTTTCGTTTGACTATCGTATTGGTGTTTGCGTTTCGTCCAGACGGATCCGGCGTTTTGGGACACTGAAACCACTATTTTTTTAAACTGGGTCCCAGAGTGGATAAATCTGAAAACGACACCCTTGCGTTTTCGTGTGTACGGCCAATCAATACATTTTGTGAAACGATGATGTCATCACACCACGTGTCAGCATTAGTCACACACCACTGTCGTGTTGTGTTCGTATAGTGCGCGCAAGGTTATGCGCATGCTCCAAGTGTTCTTCTCCTTGTTTAGTGTTTCTCTGTGGCACAGATGTGGTGTTACAGCACCACATACTGGTCTGGCATGTATACCACATCAGTTTAAGTCAGTTTCAGTAGTTTCATGTGTACGCATATATTTCTTGAGACGTCGCCATGTTTACGAAAAAAAATTAGAACTAGGGAAAAAAAAGATCCGATAGGGAAAGCTCTGGTTTCATGTGGATGTGGCCTTAGCCTGATCGCATTTTACTTTATTGCACATTTATTTAAACAGCATATTTTACTGATCATGTGTGAAATAAACAATGATGGATTTTGGTGTAATTTTTTTCGAATTGGGACTGGGGAATCACCGGGTCTGTAAGTGAACATGCCTTATGCGTGCAAAACAGTAAAAACTTTGAACTTATGAACTTAAGACAGACAATATCGATATGGTGTCGTCGTCAAATTACAAACACAAAAGTGGCTTTCAAAAACAAAAACGAAAAGAGGAATAGCAGTGAGTAACAATGTGTTATGGTGTTTTTTTTGTGTGTTTTTTGTGGTGCGCGTAGGCTACTCCTGATTTTCTCAGTCATCTCATCTCTGTGTCGCTATTGGCACTTTTCCACTGCATGGTACGGCTCGGCTCGGTTCGCTTTTCCACTGCTGTTAGTACCGCTTCAAAGTGTGTGGGATTATAGACTGATCGTTATAGTTTATCCACTCCTCGGCGACCAATGAGAGGAACGTCTGCACTTCGTCCACTGACCATAAGTTTTTTTTCTTCAAGCAAGTCAAGCAAGTAGGTTTAAAACAGGTGCTACAGCGGTGGCTGTTACTGGCTGTTTAAATCTAGCGGGTTTGATGTCTCGCAAATACAGTGACGCTGGTAGTGACGATTCTGTCTGACCAATCAGTGATCTGCAGTGTTTCCACGTCACATTTTAGTATCGGTACGGTACGCCTGGAACCTAGGCGAGCCGTACCGCCATATGATCCTATCCCGTCCTCTTCATGGTAGCCTACTCGTGGACATTGCGTCATCACGTGCTGTAGTAGGGGCCCGCCTTGATAATCCTGCATAAGGGCCGGTGTCGGCTCGTTACGCCACTGTGTCCCGTCATTATAATTCTCCTTTCCCTGCGTCTGTGGAGCGGGACAACGTTTCAGACTCAAACAGTGGGAAACTCTGTATATTCGTGCAGTGTGCGCATGTCAAAAAATCAATTCTGATTTAAAGCTTGTGACATAAACGCGCACATCAACCCGATCTCTTTATTTATCGTTCATGTAAACACTGACTACGTTTACATGCAGCCAATAACCCGTTCAAAACCGGAATATTAGCAATAACCCGGTCGCGCACGGCCATGTAAACACCGGCAAAAACCCGAATATGCTTATATCCCGGATTTTAAAAACCCGGATATCATACCTGGGGTACCCCTTTTCTAACCCGAATTTTTGGTCATGTAGAGGAACTTCTCGGCGCATACAAAAACCCGCTTGCAGTATACCGGAAGTAAACAAGGCGAGACGCAGCACAGCACACACTGGAGCGAGGTCAGTACCAGCACCAACGCACAAACAAAGGCGATCGCTATCTGCCCCGAACTATTCATTATCCGCGCGCTGCTGTTGTTGTCTTTGGATACAGGAAGAAGAATCGGAACTGACGCATATTGCGTCTTAAGGTTGTCCGTACGTCCAGACGCTAACCACGCGTCGCGTTTACATCGGGATATCGCAATTCCATGTACAGGAGTAACTCTCTCTGCTCACTCATGTAAACGGGTTATTCCTAATGTTTCAAAAACCCAAATAGTGACCTTAACCCGACCACAACCCGAATATTGGCTGCTTGTAAACGTAGTCACTGTGTTCAGATTCATTAAACGGAATGAATTCAGTCCGATTGAAAGAAAAGTTGTACAAGTAAACATATCCAGTGAGAGAGATGAAATAATCTGCTCTTATTGAGGAGATGAGACTCAAAATCCTCTTTGTCACTCTTCCACATGCCCAGTTTTCACCGCCTCGATTCCAAACCCTCCTTATGAAATTCCTCTTATTTGAGTCTCAACACACAAAATATCATCAGAGAGTTACATCACAACACTGGATTACATTGATCCTCCCACTGATGCTGAAACATCGGCTCTGGCTCAGACAAAAAACCAAGATCCCGTCGTTCGCTGTTCCTCACACTGTTCAAAACCTCCATGATGATCGAGACGTGGCGAGTCTGAATCTGCAGTTTGAGCCAGAGAGTTGTTTTCTCTTACATCTTTATGATAGTAGAAACATGGCATTAAATATTGGTATCAATCAGTAATTTGGTGTTTTATCAGCCACTATTACCTTTTTGGATTTGGATACTTGTTTCCAGCTTTGTTTTGTTTATTATTTTAGTTTAGTTTTTGATTGATTGTATTTTGCACTGCTTTGGTAATGCAAATGTGCAGTTTGAATTTAATTATTTATTAGCCTATTTAATACAGTTTTTGTTTTATTATGTTTTGGAAAACGAATGTGCCATTTGCTGTTCATTCGTTAATTTAATTTAACTTAACTTAACTTTGTTTTAAAAATAGTTAAACTTAATTTAGTTTAGTTTAGTTTTATTATATTTTTCACTACTTTGGTAATAAAAATGTGTTTATTTATTTGTATTGCTTTATTTTATTTTATTTTATTTTTTCCATAAGCTGTCCATACATTAATATTATATGCATCTGATTATCCAATCATGTCATTTATCATGTATAATATAAGCACGAGCAGCAGTGACTAACGCTCTCCTTCACAAAACACTCAATAGAAGATCTGTGACATTTCCCTCTCTTTACTACAGCCACTCATTTACAGAGCACTCGTGAGGATGAGGATGATGATGATGATGAAGAGGGCTTTCAATAATTCACTAACCCACTGTAAATCTCTCTCTCTCTCTCTGTCTCCTCCATCATTCCTCTGTGTGTTGTTGACAGATGAAGTGAGATGAGTGGAAGTTCAGGCCTCCTGCTGACTCTGGATCTGCCGTTTTCAACCTATTTAAACGCAGTGACATTTCTGAGAGCGTCGAGCCTCAAGCCTCAGATCTGCTGTTATTGTCCTAATGATGAGCTCAACCTTTATTAGCCTTTAGAGCTGTTATATATCCAGTCCGGTCCTGTGGCCAAGAACTGCGCATCTAAATGGGAAAGTGACCAAAAACATTTTTTTTGTTTTTTTTAGTGTGTGTGTACAATTGAGATGACAATGTGTTGAATAAATGTGTGTGTCCACGTGTTAAGAGTGTGTGACGCTCTCACATCCTGAGCGTTTCCACAGCGCTGACCTCGGGAAAGGTCGCCATCATTAAACGCTGGTCAGTTGTTTATTTGGAGTTCAATTAAATCTTTAAATTTGACTTTTTTTAGTAGCTTACTCAAGGTGGAATTGATCATTTACAGTACGTTAGTAAAAAATATTGCATATGCACCCGAGTGCACGATGAAACTGCACATTTTAAATGTGTTTATCTGCTATGTTTATTCTGTCGGGGTTAAGTAGATGCGAGAGTTGATTTCAAGAGTTTTTAAAAACGTGTTAAATAAAATATTTATTTTTTCAATTCCATGAGAAAATCATGGAAGGAAATTATGCAGATCTCAAATTATAGTTTTTTGGCCAGGTGAAAATGAAATGTGATGCCGTGAGTGACAGTTGATCGCTCATCTCTCGTGTGGAAATGTACACACACGCGCACACACGCACACACACACACACACACACACACACACGCCTCTCCTGTCCTTGTTTCCTCACTAAAGGACACACACTCACACAGACAGTGGCAGTGAAAGCATTCTTGAGTGCTCCTGTTTTTATTTATTTATTTATATGTTTATTTATTTATATGTTTATTTTTTATCCATGAGGTGCATTGTGAACAGAAAAGGTCTTTTTCCGCAGCTCTCTCTCTCTCTCTCTATATATATATATATATGTTTTCAGAAGCTGTGCCGCAGTCTGTTAATGAAATGAGGTTGACCTCTGACCTCTGCAGCTGTAGTAAACGCTTTGACTCGGTCAGCTCTTTATTCGGCGTGTGACAGGAGTTCAGATCCGATCGGCTCTTCTCCTCTTCCACTGTTGTCAGACTCACAGGTGTCTTAGATATCAGTCAGCGATTCGAAATCAAACTGAGTTTCACTTTCAGACAGGCAGATTCAATCTCATGTCGGACACACATCTCACACTCGTACATTATACATCAGATCAGTAGATTACAATTCTGAATTATTCACGTACAATTGATTCAGATACAATTGACCAATCACAACACACTGCTCCAGTCGACCAATCAGAGCACAGTGTGCTTTTCAGAAGGAGGGGCTTCATAGAGACAGGAAGTAAACAGTGCGTTACTGAAGACTGGGAAGAGAGGAGCCGCAACAATGGAGAATATGAGGAAAATAATCAACATTAAAGCAGAAAAACCTGTTCTAGTAGAGCCTGAAACAACATGACTCGTTTGAGGATCTTAATCATGTCAGATTTGTGTCCATGAACGTTGAGGAAGCCGGTTTAACTGAACTCAGACTAAAGCTGTGTTTAGTCTGTGAGC
This sequence comes from Siphateles boraxobius, assembly GCF_051911475.1. Taxonomy (NCBI): domain Eukaryota; kingdom Metazoa; phylum Chordata; class Actinopteri; order Cypriniformes; family Leuciscidae; genus Siphateles; species Siphateles boraxobius. The sequence goes on from NW_027508757.1 coordinate 1,192,395, forward strand.
ATCATCTGCTGGTCAAACGAAGCCAAAGCGCTGCGATTACCATGGAAACTGATGTGTGGAAGCATGAGCGCATGAATCAGACGACGGGTCCTGCTGAGCGACTCGCCGTTCGGGGCCGTTGTCCTAAAATCAGGCGTTTGATGGACTGTTTTGACTTGGACCCGGAACCGGGACGCTCCTGTGTGTGAGTGGCCATTAAAAATACATGCAGGTGTTTTCTCAGGACGAGTGATTCAATGGTTTAGAGACAATGGCATTTCCACTCATGGAAAATAATCTACCTGATCATTTAAAATGCATGAGAGACTCACAGCGAGAGGAAGAGTAGGTTTCCTCCAGATCTACACTCCAGCTTTGCTGTGACCTGTTCTCTCATGGGTTTGATTTTTAAGTGATGGTTCCTTCAGAAATGAGAAATCTGTCATTATTTACTCACCCTCGTGTGACTCAGATCCTGTATGACTTCATTTCCTCCATGCAACGCAGAACTCAGATGCAAAATCAAGCTAGTTTTACAGTTGAATTGATATTTTAATATTAGGTTTTAATACTAATTAAATTAATAAATAATGAGTCCATATAGAGAAACTCAAAATTTATTTTAATATTTAGATTAAATATTCACCACAAGTTCAAAATGTTCTCAGTTCATTTTTTAAATGTTTCTGCTCACCATAGATTAAAAATACAGTAAAAACAGTGAAATTTATACAGTAGTCAACATCAGAAGTGGATCAAAACCTTTTTCAACAATACCCGTTCTTGTCTTAGGACAACTTTGATCAACTTTTTTGATCCACTTCAAATGTTGACTACTGTATTACAATTTAAAATATCTGTTTTCTATGTGTATATATGGTAATATGCAATTTATTCCTGCTGAATTTTCAGTATTATTACTCCAGTCTTCAGTGTCACATGATCCTTCAGAAATCATTCAATCAATCAATCAATCAATCACAAAAACAGTTGATATATAACTGATATATTTTTTAATAAATAAATGAATATTTGTTTTATTTGATAAATAGAACTTGATCTGATCAGCAATGTTATTTGACTAAAGGTCATTTTCGATCAATTTAATGTCTTTGCTGAATAAAAAGGGTTAACGGTTACTGTCCCCAAATCTTTGAATAGTAGTTAATATTTATAAAGTTATTATTAAAATGATTTACTATTAAGTCATATGGCTTCAGATGACAATTTATGATACGTTTATGGTGTTTTATGTCAGCGTAAATATTCTACTGAACTTCTCCGTATGCTCCTGCGAGTCGGGTTTGAAGGAAGGGAACGATCCTTTAAAGTGTTGGTTTAAAGATCGGTTCTGATGGTTGCTAAGAGGTTTCTTCCTGTCCTCGGTGGCTTGATGTTTACACACCATCCAATTCCTGCTCAAATCTCATCAGGATCTTTAGATTAAAATGGGATTCTGCCAGCAGGACACACTGACTAATGAGGAAGATGCAAGTCTCACTCTCACACACAGCATTTCAAGCAGGTTTTTCAGGCAAATCAATAAACACACGAGTAACTCTGTCGACAATAACACAGTTTAACTATAATTACTGTTTTTTTTTAAATATGGTTAATTTTACAGTGTACAAACACCTTGACCTCTTTATCTTATGGAAAATGCACTTGTTTAAGAAATATTCCTGGTTCAATACAAGTCAAATATAAGTTAAGCATCTAGACCAGCATTTCCACCTCAAAATGACAATTTATACACTTCACAGATTAGGGCTGAACGATTAATTGCATTTGCGATAATATCGCGATATGATGAAATGCGATTTTGTAACCGCAAAATCTGCGATTACACTGGTCACGTGACACGCGAGAGAAAAGCAGTCTGCAGATCAAGCATCAACATGGCACGCTACGCATAGGTCTGGCATACAGGAAAGAAAAGTTTATTTTTTATGTATCTGATATTGTGTTATTCATTCTCTCTCTAACAATTCTGGATTGATTCAGAGAATTTCAGAATCGAGTCTGAGCTTAGTTTTTAAACACAGATGCGTGCTGACGCTGCGCGTGCTTTATAAGCTTTCATAAAGTTCGGTGTTTAAGCGAATTACAAGGACAGTCGCGGGCTTCATTGCACAGGTTTTACCGCTTTGATGTTACTCTTGCATTGCGCGGTCTTGGCCGCCGGAATTTTCCTTACAAATGCTCCACAAAGGCATTATGTCTTTTGGAATGCAGTTGGCTTATATATTAAAAATATGAAAATCACTGAGAAAGCTGCTTTCATTTTAAAATACTTACGGGCGCTTTGTGAAGAGTGCTCGTGCATGCGGCTGTGAGCGACTCATTGGGTAAATGTACTTGCATCTCAAAATGCTTTTGACGCGAAATTAATGTAAACACGGTCAGTTATATCTTAAACCAACAGGAAAAACCACATTTACAATTTCAAAAGAGAAATGTGCATTAGTGTGAATGCAGCTTATCGTATAGGGGGAAAATCACTCCAGCTCTTGAATGGAAAACGTTCAGACCGCCTACTTTTAAATACTGAAAGCACTCTTTGTTTATTGCTTGTAATGTTTTTTTTGTTCCTCTTTATTTACTAGCTTTTATATTTTGAAGCTATATTAGTTTATAGCCCATTTAAAATTCTTAACATGTAATTGGTTTAATTAAATGTTTATATATATATATATATATATATTTTTTTTTTATATATATATATATATATTTATTTTTTATTTTATTTTTTTAAGTATGTATATTTACACATGTAATTAAATACATATTTTAAGTGTTATTAAGATTAGTTAATAAGAAAAAAATTAGATCGGATAATGAGCTGCCTAAAGATTCCCATCCCTACTGTACAATGATTTATTGCTTGTCTTTGTCGACTAATACAGAAGGTAAAGAACTTAAAGTAATCGCATATTAAATCGCAATCGCAATATTGGTTAAAAAAGTGGCAATTAGATTATTTTCCATAATCGTTCAGCCCATCACAGATCAAACATTCATTTGTCATGGGGAACTGAATATAAGCACTTGATCCTTAGACTTGCATTGTAAAGTGCATTATTATAAACTAGGTCTATCAATAGATTAACATTTTTAATCGCGATTAATCACATACTTCTCTTGAAATTAAGCATACATCATTTATCTTGTTTAACACATTTATTTTGTTATTTTGACCTATATTGGGTTTTTATGATGCAATGTTGCGTACTACTTCAGTAATTTATTTGCGTTAAATTATTTTTATGCGCTACTGATTTTGAATTAATCGTTGACAGTCCTACTATAAACCCAATGTTTCTTTGTTTTTACAAACTGCGGTGATGGAGTTTGATGTAAAGTAACAAACATGTGTTGTTGTCGTCTTGTGTTTCAGGTGGTACTGGTATTCGCCCTGAGCATCGGCGCGCTTGTGATTTACTTCATCGACTCCTCTGAGTGAGTATATTTCTCATTTTATCACTGCATCTCATTAGATACAGTACATACAGTAGATAAAGACACTCACCAACTTGCGAATACATTTGTGAGTAAATAAATTGGCTCACTAGTTGAGTATAACTCATTGTTTAAATCAAATTGTAAAGGCCAGTTCATGCCAAGCACGGATATTTGTTGTGAACATAATTGCTTTAGTGACTTTTATGAGTAAATCTGGTTTTCCTTTAACTTGATGAATATTCTGGTCTTGGAGTGAAGTTAATCTAGTGCCTCAAAGACAGTTTTTCTTTCTCCAAACCTCATATATAAAATTCATATCTCCATTAAACCAACAAAAACTAAATCACGAATTTCACTCAAAGCTCTTCACTACAGTCCGCCAAAATAAAAGTTTGGTTTAACTTGAAGTAATTATGCCAGTACAGTTGTACAGTAGACTGTACTGCTCAAAGTCATAATAATAATACAATTTATTAAAAATAATTTTAGGAATATCACACTATTTAAATTTAAACTGTAAATCTCTGTTGTGCATAAATTTTATTACCACCGTTTTTTATAATAAATTATTAAGAATTGATATGAAATTGGTATTAAATCAAAAAACATAGAAGACCAGAAATACACATAAACAATATTTTTTTTTTAAACATTTCATAGGGCACTTTTATTTATAAATTGTTAAAGTTTGAAGAATTCAATTGATTGGATAACCTTTTTGATTATTACAGTTTACAGTTTATTTAAACCATTAAAATGGAATTCAGAATAATTAAAACGGAAAACAGAATTTTGGTAAAAATAAAATGCAATTGACCCTTCGCTAAGCCACGCCCGAAAACCGTCACTGGCCAATCGTGTCTTAGCAACCGTAACTAGGCGCGGGAGGTCTGGCAAGCTTTCGAGCGAGGGAAACATGCCGAAGCGTTGTGCGTATGGATTGTGCAAATCTGATACCCGGTATCCTAAAAGTTTGGACGGGGGAGTGGAATTTTTTTCCTTCCCGAAAATCTAAAAGCCAAGAGGAGAAATGATGTGCGTGGATCAAGCAGTGTTGGAGACCCAATTCACAACTAAATGTCGACAGGATTAACAAAAACACATATTGCTTGGAAGTTGGAAATAATTACGGTTCTTTGTTCATAATGCACGTTTTAACGTAAAATAAGACGTTTAAAGACAAGACGGAGGCTCACTGACATACTTTAAAATATATTTCAGCATTTTGTTAATCGACGGCCTACTAGCCCTGACTGAGTAACTTTAACCCAATCCGATCGCGGCTCTCCCGGTGTTAGTGTTATTCCACAAGATTTATGGATAAACTGTTTGATTTATAATTATAAGATTAGTTTCACATTTCACTTACCCTGCTGTGCACGAACATAGCTGTCCCTCGATTTGTGTGTTTCCCATTTGAATGGTCAGCGTATGAGGCGCTGCTGCTGCGACTATAGGCTTTAGCTTCAATTTTTATTAAATTATTCTCTAATCGGTTGCATATTATATCGTGGATATATCCCTCGAATGCATACTGCAGTCCCTTTTGACTTACTCTCTCAGATATTTCACATGTTCGCCAAAAATTACTAATTATCTCATTGGGAATGTCTGACACCGGTGCATACACACTGTAATAGACGTGCTAGAGGCGAAAGCTTGACA